>NC_072462.1:4338375-4570875 GCF_027596085.1 Anoplopoma fimbria | reverse complement strand
ACTAGTTACTAAAGTGTGACTAATGGAGAAGTGAAACCAAGAACAAAAACCACAACAGATTTAGCATGGGTGGGTGAAGACCCTGTGTCAAAACAGAAGAGGATTCCTCATTCTTCTGTCATTTTGTTTTTTTACAGATTGTGACACGTTTTGCAATGGGGAAATGTTCTCTTTACTCTGTTCCATCCATTGTTCTTATGTGACTCTTCCTACTGGCATTACCTCGGCAGTACTGAATGCTCTTTTGTGCTCTGTTGAGTTATGCTCTGTGGAGAAAAAAATAAAAGATGGCCATTCATTTCCTCATCCAATTTCCTGTAAGCAAGTGTTGCTGAGAGGAAATTCCAAAAGTCCAGACAAACCTGAGAAGCAGGGAGTTGACTGTAGTTCAATTAGCGCATAGAAGGCACATGATCACCTGAGAACACGTCCTCTGTCACCTCTACTTACTGAGGGCTTTTGATTTTTATCTATGAACTACTCGCACAACCTCTCTTTTTATATTCAATAAAATGATTTTTTCACGCAAGGAAAACCTGTAAGAACTCCTCACAGATACTATATTTCTTTCTATTAATAAATATTACACTGTTATGGTTTGTTGGTCGGACACAACGAGACTTGAAGACCTGAAGGTATCACTTTGGACTTTTGGGAACTGTAACTTTTTTTTTTTTCATAGATGACTAATATTTCATGATGGAAGTTGTTGTTATTTGCAGCTCTAAAATAACCAATTACTAAGTTGCTATTTGACAGATTAATCACTCACCTATTGGCTTTAAAAAAATGTGTGTACTTTCCTCAAATGTTAAGAGTTGTTTGAGAAGTTTCAGTGGAAATTTTTAATATCAAAACTCATTTGAATTTATGCCTTTTTGTTCTCTTTGTCAAGCACCTTTTTTTTTTCTCTTTTGTTTTTGCTTGGCACTAAAAAGTTCCCTTTAAGGCCCTCAGATCATCGCCCTGTTGCTTGTTGCGCTGCCGGTGAAGCTGGCCGGTGGGATTGGGTGCGTCACTCTGTAAAGAGATGGGGATGATCCCTGATCCCGAGCAGCTGATCCCGGCTCCTCACGCAGCTTTATCTAGCCTCCATGAGGTCACAGAGAGCAGGAGCAAAGTGAGAAAAGTTGCGAGATGAATGCAGCCGATCGCTCTGACCCTCAGCCAGCTTTTGTTTGTCTTTGTTTGTTTGTTTATTTATTTAT
Source organism: Anoplopoma fimbria (assembly GCF_027596085.1). Taxonomy (NCBI): domain Eukaryota; kingdom Metazoa; phylum Chordata; class Actinopteri; order Perciformes; family Anoplopomatidae; genus Anoplopoma; species Anoplopoma fimbria. Next base: position 4,569,667 of record NC_072462.1, on the reverse strand, counting down.
TTATTTATTTATTTATTAAGCAGGCAGAGGAATGGCAGGAAATGAAAAAGAAGATCAAGAAGATTTCCTGTGTTTACGACTTGAGTGAAGAGACGCAGGATCTTTATCTGCGTTGTTTTCATACACAAACACACGATATTTAACCTCTGTTTTGCTTTCTGCTACCTGATTTTTAACTTGATATTAAATCATGTAGACTAAACTGACTAATGCTGATGAGCAGATTTAAGTGTCTCCACTTTTGAAGCTCCCAAGATCCCCCTCATTCTTTCTTCTACATTTCATTCCACTTAGCATAGCGCTCTGTTTGATTTAGCGCTGCCTTCAAAAACAGTAATCTTCTCCTGCATCCTGTATGTCTGCACGCCACCTGTGGTATGTTTCTCATCATGAGGGTCTCCCCGTCTGAGGGCTCAGTTATGGAGTGATTAACGTGGCTCCGTGGGCTAAAGCTAGCAGTAAACCTGCACCATGAGCTTCCTTTGCTCTCCTGTGTGGCCAGTGGTTTTCCACTGTGTTGCATGACCTCGACTCTGTGCACACACACGCCACCACGAGCTACCTGTTGCAGGAGCAAATGCTGCAAGAGGGAGCTGTGTTCCTGGAAAGATCCCGTGTATGGGAAAAGTTTGTGCAAGATTAGATTAGAATAGTTTTGAATAAGTCTCCTTTCCATTCACCTTCCACACTCTTGATTATAAGGCTGTATGAGGATAACTGGTAAAAGGCCACGCAGTTGACCCCATAATCAAAAATGCATATATCTTACCTGTAGCACTATTTATCACTCTGTCGTAGAGACCTTGTTGTGAGCAGTTTCATGTATGGTTGAAAGAAAGTAGTTCCTGTAGGAAAATGCTCACAACAAAGTCTGTGGATTATCCTGAGTAACTGGGTCATTATTCCTGGAAAGAGACCTTTTTTTGTTGAGCTTTTTTCAATTTATTTCTGGGCATTGGAGCACCACAATCCGACATACGGTCTATTTTATATCGGCTAGAAGGCAGACATCTCTATCGGCCTCCAAAACTATGCAACTCGCACCAAAACAATCTAGACTGATAAACGGCACAACAGGTCAGATGACAAATGTGTATTCTAGACTTCGTGATGAACTGACCCTTGAATCTCCCTGAAGCTGGTGTTTTTTTTTTTTTTTCTTCTGTACGCTCTGTCCTGGGGATGAAAAGAAATGTACAATCGGAACAGAACATGCACACAGAAATCTGAAGCCAAACAATAGCGTTGGCGTTCTCTACACGATGCCTTGTGGCAACTTGACCTCTCCTTTTTGTCTTTCTTTTTTTTTGTAAGCAACAATGGGCTACAAAAGGCGGCTGCAGAGGCCAATCACTACTAGTACAGCTTGTAAACTTGGCACCAAGTCCCACCACTCCTCCTCTACATCACTCGTTTGATCTCGGAGCTGGTTTGATCAACATTGCGTCTGCTATCATCGTTATGTTTCTATCTCTCTCAAGGGCAGATAGCATATCCACAGGGGAAATTCAGCAGAGCTCGCTGTGCACTCGAAGGAACAAGTTGTATCCTTCCTGACTTTGTTTATTTAGCGGTTTATGTACACTGCTCCCATCCCCTCAATTTTTTTTAAATTATATTTTCCCTGTGGGGGATTTCTCAGTGGAAACTGTTCATATGTTTATTGACATGCATGCTGAATTCCTTTTTATTGTTTAATAAAACTTTTTTCATGAAGCGCTTGGCCAGCCGATGAGTTCCTAATTCGACTCTGAACAGTTTGAAGGAATGGATTGACTTATGTAAACTGTGTGTTGAGAGAAGGCCTCGGTACAAATGAGACGAGAGAAATTATTTCCAGTGTATTGATAAATTGGCCTCCATTGTGCTTTACTGCGTAGCTGTTTTGGCAAAAGTGTATCCTTTTTTGCTTCATTGCCTGGATTAGTCCACACTTTGCCAGACTGGAGGAGCCACATTCCTTCCAACCTTCCAGGAAGGTTTTTACAAATGATGATCAAATAAAAGTCAGTCATGTCGCCTAAGAAGATGTCTCTGTCAGGTCCAGTGTGACTGTCGTTATGCTGCATAGTGTAATGTGATAAAAGGGCCGTGCCGTTTAGATTCAAACATCAACTCACTGAAGAACAGAAAAGAAAAGAGAAACACGTACATCCTCATTGTGTGCAGCATCATTTTGGTGAAATGTGGGGATGATCATAGCAGACCTTGAAGCCTGTTATTCAAGTTTAAGTTGACTCAAAACATACAAAATATCAAAAATGGCTGAGTGTGGTTACCTTGATATTGCTCTCACTGTAACATGTGGTCTTTTTGTTGCCACATTTAGAGGTTGGTGGGTGCAAAACAAGAGAGAAAAAATAGCTCGTCTGGCTAATAATCAACAGCTTTAGGTAGCTTAATAAGAAGTTGCTAAGTAGGTCATCAGGATTGTGTTTTACGAAAAACAAAAATTAGACTTCTGGCCATAAAAGTGGCATTTGAATAAAAACTGGCCTGAGGGTTGAAAATGACGCTGCAAAACCAGTTTTGAATTAATTAAAATATTTGGTAATCATTGTAAGTGTTTTAATGATGGTGAAGAATGACTGACTAATTGTGGCAGAATGTTTTGTTTGACTTGTATGTTTACATGCTGTCCTATTTGATGATCCTCATTCATTAATTTGTCTTTGTTTGCCTTGTAGAGTGGAGGATGAGGCAGTCTTGGACAGAGGAGCTTCCTTTGTCAAACATGTCTGTGACGAAGAGGAAGTGGAAGGTAAGATGAGTGATGACTGTAGCTGACAGACAGGTCATCCATGTCTTTCCACACTTACTGTATACGGCACTGTGCAGGTGCAAACTGTAGTTGTACCAGCCAAGAATATTACATCTTAAGATAAAATAAGATCATCCTTTATTAGTCCCGCAGCAGGGACATTTGCAGGATTACAGCAGCATAGGGTAAAGTGCACACAAGAGACATAGTAAAAGAAAGACAAGATAAAAATAAAATGAAATAAAAAAAACAAGTATCATAAATAAGCAATAAAAAAACAGTAAAAATCCACAATAATTGAAATATTATATGTACAGACAGAAAAACTATTAAGACTGCTAAGATGAAATATGTCCACTTTAGCTTCACATTTCTAAACAGGAAGATGTTTCTTCAAGTGCTCTAATCCTGTCCAATGCTGGCTGTCAGCTAAAGCCACATTAGATTTTATCTTTAGACGCCCACAAATTTACTGAGCAATCACATGCTTTACAAACCAGCACTTAAGAGTGTACACAAAGAAAAGTACGTCATGGGTTTTTGTCGCAGCTGTTTGTGTGCGTGCAGTTGCAGTTGCAAGATAATGTCGCTTCCTCTGCATGGGAATGTGGCGGAAGTGCGTTGTTTAGTGTGCACCTCAGGTGGTCTTTGGCTTCTGCAAGGAAGCAAGACTGACCATGTGATGTGTGGAAAATATCATTAAAACACTACAAGGCACATTTCTGGAATGCATGCTTGATTTGGGAAAAATGCTTCAAGGCTAACTTGGACCAGTATTTGCAAGAGTTGTCTCTTTCTCTCTCTGGATGTTTCTATAATCACTTCCTGGAGGCATTAAATCATCATTTCCTGTATGAGCTGCTGTGTAGGAAGTAGTTGGCATTTATTTGATTTCACACTTTGACTCTATCTCTTCCTGATTAGGAAATGGGCAACAAACCTCAGCACAAGCCAAAATAAAATAAAAATAAAAATTGTCAAAGCAGCCTTGTGATAAGCCAACATTTCACACCAATGTGATTTCCTTGTGATTGTGAGTATAATCTGACCCGCATTCCCTCTCCATTGTGTTTTGTTGCAGGTCACCACACTGTGTACATTGGCGTGCACGTTCCCAAGAGCTACCACCGGAGGAGACGCCACAGACGCAAGTCCAGCCACAAGGAGAAGCGGGAGCGACCCGAACACAGTACGGAGGGCTACAAGTCGGATGGGGATTACGTGGACGAAACCACCGCGAACGTCCTCAAGCCTCTCAGTGAGTTCTGATAACAGCAATCCAGTGTGCAGATTATAAACCACATTTAGGTCTGGGTTTAACCCTCTTGAGATGTTGGGTGAGGTCCAGCAGCACTCTGCAAAACGCAGCCTACAGGTTACCAATGCTTCTGTAGTTAACGACGTTTGTTTGGGGTGGCAGCCAAGAAAGCAAAGAAAATGAAATTCAAAGAGACCTACACTTAACAGAATAAGTAGAGCGAGGGACTGAGAACATGTTGAATACTAATCTGAAAATGACACCGGATTGGCTTAAAGTGTGTAAAGTAAAAACAAGAGGGGTGTACTTTGTGGGATTTGCAAGAGAGGATTATCAGAAGATAAGAACCAGGAAGATGAGGAAGCAATGTTGCACAAGCTTGATTGCCGTAACAACTGAGCCTAATACAACCTAAGGACTGAAAGGAACAATGAAAGAACACGTTAGGATCACATCATCAAATGGTGATGACCTGAAGTGGCGGATCAGGATCTCCCAAAAGGACTCAGTGAATGCAAAATGCACATTTAAGATCTCGGTCAGTCTCAGGAGTCTTCCTTCTGCTGTAGGAAAACACAGCAGATGTCTCTCCTTGTATAGAAGCTTAGGAGCGTAGCATGGTACAACCATTAATCCTAAAATTGCTTTCTAGAACAGGAGGAATTATGATAACGAAAGGGTCTTTAGATATAGGTTGCTTTTAACCCATATGTCTCTGGAAGGAGGAGACTTTCCATACCTTTCCATAACTTTCCACAACTGTCCATTAATTGGCAATATAATTGTACGGGGATCCCCATGTTTTATCTCTAAGCCTTGATGAATTCTCTGTGCCACCACATGGGTGGGTAATTAAATAAGTAGCGAACGTGTTAAAGCTATTTGGAAGACGTACGATTATCCCAAAAGCTGGAAATCACCTTCAAATGGCCCAGCCTGGAAACTGGCATTGTGGGAGAGTGTTTTACTGCCGGTGGAGGTAACCATTAAGGTCTCAATGTGTTGGTGATGGAGGGGAAAAAGGCAGGGATTTGCCTCCCAACTCATCAGGGCATGTGCGGACAATGACTGCAGAACCACATACCTGAACGATGCTAAAGGTACACAAAAGCAAATCAAGTATTTGAGCTTGTGATTACAATGACAAAGGCCTGTCATGATGACTCATCTTCTTGGGCTATGGATTGTCACAGAAATAATTATGATAAACACTTTTATTGTCGTTTTAAAACCATTTCACGCAGCTGATCTACTGATGATATTATAGCATAAAAATGCAATTACACCCTTTTTTTAAATGAGAAATTAACTTTTAATTCTTTAAGTAAATTCAGACATTGGAATTGTATTGTTAAAAGAAAAGCTAAATATATCTTGAATAAATAAAATGTGAATAAACTAAAACCTAAATAATAAATAGAATCTCTGGCTTGTACAAAAAGGTATTGAGATCACGTCAATATATTGTATAAGTCCATATACTAATTATTGTGACAGACTTAATCTGAAATGGACAAATGGATACAGCTTGAACATATAAAATGTGTTAGTGGCAACACGACCATACCATATGCCTCACACATGCTGTTCTAAGACACCATAAGGAAGCTTTAGCTCTTCTAGCAACTTGTGCAGACAAGCTCCGGTTATGCAACAGGCTTTTCTGTGGACCTACAGAAGAGAATCCCTAAGGTGATTTTTGCAGTGGGAACATAGTTTTAAGCAACACCCTTTTTAAGAGAAGCTTAACTGGTACAGCAGCAGATAACACAAGGAAACTGAAATGCATGCAGAAATAGTTTTGGATGAGGCCGTGGTTGAGCAGAGAAAGACGCTGTTGTGTGGAATTGCTTGGCTGCAGCCATTGTGGGAAATAAAAATGACTCTCAGGGGAGGACTGGTTGCTTTTTAACTAGATTTGGGAGATGACTGTGCTTTATTCATCAGGGCTGTCATGAGGGATTTACACCCGTTTTTAATTTACAGCAGCTGTTACAGTCTGGTGTTGTGACATTATTGTTCACTAAGCATTTATGCAGATACTCATAGGTCTGTTTTTTTGGGGGTTTTTTCACAAATACGATGCAGAGGCCTCTGTATAGAACAATTAAGTACCAGTCACACTGTCCCCGTTTAGTCCTGAGCACCTTGAGCGCGTTCACCCGTCTCGCTCGTGCCGGCGTCACGTTCACGGCCTCCCTTCACCCAGCAGACGAACACTTGAGTAATCCTCTCACACTGCCAGCTCCTCTGAGGCTGTAATCCTCTGTTGTTACGCCTCATGCTCAGGTGCAAACCGGCCTGTGTGCTTAGTCACCCCAAGGAGCTTTGCTATGATAAGAGTTTTGCTCACATTAATCTCAGTCTAGATGTTGTATCTGATTGCTCCGTGAGTCATGCAGAGCCTGAAATTACAGCCTTTTTCCAGCCTTTCACCTTGTATGAAGTAGACTTGTATAAGGTGATGGAGAACCAGACAGACCAGTAGGCAGTTAGTTTTTCTCGGATAACCACTTTGCAACTATTCACAGCTCAATTAAGTATTATGAGTGTCGTTAAAGTCAGAACGGTAGTTTGTAAGAGTTTTGTGCTGACTTAAATGTCAGCAGCAGTCAGCGCTACAGATTGTGTGTCTGTCTGTCTGAATGCGACCGGTGTTGATGGTTCATCCATAGAATCAGACTGGAGGTCGGCGGGCGGGGACAGAAGTGGAACCAAACACAGACGCTGGTTTTTAACTGACCCGTGGTTCTCCTTAAATGCTCCCTTTAACACACAGACTCTGACTTCTTTCTCATCCGACTCTATCTCTGCAGGAGATCTGAAGTGTAAACAGTCTTGTATGGTTGAATGAGAGGACAGACCCTGCTGTATGATGAAGCTAGAGCCACCGTCTGGATAAATATTTTTCTCCTGTAGGGCAGCAAACCCTTTCAGTGACCACAACATGCAAAGATTTTCATATTAGATTTTGAATAACTTGCCCTCATCCTTCCATTGTCCCTGATGTCCCTGATCTTCTTCCACCGCTATTTTGAGTGTCCTTAGGTGTCAAAAGCAGCACGTGTGAGAATGTCGACACAGTTGTGAGCGTGTCAGAGATAATCGTCAAGAGAGTTTGATGTGTGCATTCAACACAAACACAATGCTAGACCATACATACGGAGCCCTCCACTTGTTGGATTTTTTATTTTTTTTGTTTTGCCCTCCATCTAAATCCCCATAATCCTGTTGACTCTGGCAAAACCATGTGGAGCTGTCCACTTAACGGTTGTGTGTAACCACAACAAAGGCTTGGTTTTCATTGATAACACCAGTTATGAGACTTAAGAGGTGAGCGCTGTTTTGTACACCGCGTGGCGTTGCTAAGTGTCTGCGTTTAAAAGCCAGCTTCTGTAAGCCGGCCAGATGGCAGAAAGGCCACCGTGGCCATGCAGACAACTAAACTGCCCTCTTGTGTTTGTGTTTTGGGGCCATCAATGGATGATGTCTGCGTGTGTGTGTGTGTGCGCGTCAGACATTAATGCTGATGTACAAGATGAGGTGACGCCGTTTCCAAGACGTTGATATTGACCTTCGTGTAGCTTAGCGTTGGACTTTCTCGCTACAGTGCAGAGAGTTTCCAACTGCACTATTTTAAAAACAAGCATCCTAAATTAAGCTTTGGTATGCTGTGGGAGGATTAAAAGGTTACAGGTGCTGTTACGCTGTCGAGGTATCCACCTGTGGATTCCTGAAGGGTACCAGTAGTTCCCGAGAAAGCTGCATAAATAGCCTCCTGTGATTTACCACTTAACCTTTACTTTGCCTCATCACTTTAGAGTTGCACGACTTTCAAGAAGAACAATGCACCGTTCTTCTTACAAAATACCACCCTTTATATGCAGAATGTTAAACATCGGGACTCTCCTTATTGTTGCATAATTGAGACTTTATGGGGGAAATGCCTTGTACATAACTCCCGCTTTGTGTCTGACGGGTAGAATGAGCATTTACTGCAAATGATCAATCAATCAATCAGGTCAGTTCTGTTTTGAGACATACCTTAGCACACTTTCTCAGAAGGAAGTAAAAGGGAGAGCTCTTCCTACTGCGGGTCTGTGTTTCCTTCTAGCTGAAATACCTGTGCTTTGTTTTTCATGGGTTCAAGTTGGTCAAGACGCGTCTGTCATGCTCTATTTTTATTCTTATTCTTTTTTTCTAGTTTTTTTTTCGTAACATCTCTGTTTCCGACCACATTTGTCTGCAGACCTGCATTACAAGATGCATGCACTTCCTTTAAATGTCTTGCGTCCCTGTTTGCCCTTTTCATTTGCAGACTGAATCTTTTAATCTAATAGTGAATATATTTATATTTCAGTATAACATGGCGTCCCTGGACCTCTGTTTATTATATCATTCCTTGAGACTCTGGAAGTCTATGTTGTAACTTTGCCAGTGAGATGCACTGTATGAGTATTTGACTTCCTGTCACTTATTTGCAGAGGAGATTAAACCAAAATGTTATGAAAACCATAGCCGTGTAAAGCCAGACTACATCTCATCTGCCCAATTTTTGCTCTTGTTCACCTTTTTGTTTGATTCTGACAGATGTTTCTAAGCAAATAGTTCATCAGAAAGTGACTTCATGAAGAACTATTTAAAGTACTGACCATATTTGTATCTGTTTGCATGGCACAGCCACTTTGAAGGTGCTTGATATATGCTACACCATTAATTGCATATCCTTTTTAATCATGCTTCATCTGCCTCAGCCTCTTGGACATCTAATGAAGTCAGAATTTGTTGGCTCCTAACTTGCCTCCTTCTCCTTGCAGTTTCTCCAGCTGAGAGGATCCGGTTTATCCTGGGTGAGGAGGACGATGGCCCCCCGCCTCCTCAGCTCTTCACCGAGCTGGACGAACTACTGTCCGTGGACGGGCAGGAGATGGAGTGGAAGGAGACGGCCAGGTGAGCTGCCGGGGGTCGAATGTCTTTTTTTTTAAGCCAGGCGTGGCACCTGTTTTACACAAACAGCCAATGTCGGCAGGGGAGTCACAAACGTCCTGCTTCGCAATCCCGGTGCAGTCAGCGGAACACAGCCGCTTATGAATTATCGTGTTTTATATGTGTAGGGAAATAGGCCGTACTCCAGTGAACTCCCAGTCTGCTGCTATCTGATTGAGATCTGGAGTACCGGCCTCTGTGAGACCAGGAAAAGGCAGAAACTCCCACATGTCCAGAACAAGACCTAATGTTACAGTTGGCTCTGGAGCTCTTGAAAATTTGGCATTGAAATGTGGATACTGTTTAATGCTTCTGTCAAGTCACATTTCTCTTTTTTTATATAATGTGATAGAAGAAGGTTTAATGAAACAAAGTAAGTCAGTAAAAGGCTCATCTGGGTCTGAGGAATACACAGTAAAGCTGCAGAAAGGCTACCAAGAAGGACAAAGCCCCAATGGTGCAATATTTTTGGGGAATGGAAAGCAGGGATTTCATGAAAGGGAAGATGAATGAATTCCTCAGGGTCGATGGTGTCTCCGTGGCCAGGCTCCTTTCCTAGTACGACGGCTGGTCAAAGCGTGTGGACCAAAGCCAGAGAGATACTCTATCCCCAGAGGAAACCCCATCCTCAGGCCTCAGGAGAATGGCCCTTTTGTAGTGCTGACATGTGAGGCATTATTATTAAAAAGACTCCTTGTCCCGAGTCTTTCCTCTGAGGCTAAGCTCATTTAAAGTCATTTAGAGTCTAATATATTTAGCTGTCTGTTGCCATTCCAGCATGCCATGTATTTTCTCAAGTCTAGTGATTTGTTTTTCATTTCTACGCTGTCCTGCATCCCGTATTCCAAACTCTGATCTGTGACCAAAATACCGTGGGGTTGTTTAGTAAAGAGAAGAGAACCTCTCTTGTCTCCTTTTTTGTTTGTAGTTCATAAACTTACTCTCTGGAGGATTGTTTATTATGGGTTGTACACTGCAGTGCAAGTCCAGTACTGTGAATGCATCTCAACACTTCTTTCTTTTTTTTTTTTTTTTTTTTTTTTTTTGTCCTCTCCTTTTCAGATGGATCAAGTTTGAGGAGAAGGTGGAGGAGGGCGGAGAGCGCTGGAGTAAGCCACACGTGGCCACGCTGTCCTTGCACAGCCTGATGGAGCTCAAAACGTGCATCGAGAAGGGCACCATCCTGCTGGACCTGGAGGCCTCCACGCTGCCGCAGGTTGTCGGTAAGCGGGGTCGAACAGAATGCCGACACACTTTTCTTTAAATCTGTTGAAGAATCTGAGGGTGACTCAATGTTGATCTTTCAACATGTCCACTCTTAAAGAGTTGATCACTGACAGCCAGATTCAGATGGGTCAGTTGAAGGCGGACCTGAAGGAGAAGGTCACGTACACGCTGCTGCGGAGGCATCGCCACCAGACCAAGAAGTCCAACCTGCGCTCCCTCGCTGACATCGGCAAGAGTGTATCCAGTGCAAGTAGGCTGTTTACCAACCAGGAGAATGGTAAAGCCCCCCCCCTTGACCCATACAATTCCACTTTTATTCTCTTTTCATCTCATTTCTGATGTGAAATCCTAACACCAACTGCTGTTGTAGATTTCTCTTTTCCTAATCTTTTCCATTCTTGTCTTTTTTTTCTCTGCTTTTCCTTCCCAACCTTTGTTTTCCTTGTCTTTCTTTTTTCTTCCCCCCCTTCTTTCTCTTTGGGGCTATGCTGTCTCTGACCTTCTGCATCTGGGGTAATAAAGCACGCAACCCCCTTGAGCAAACTGTGCCTTCTTTAAGCCTAGAGGAGCCATTTGAGGTCACGAGGAGCTCCAGCATGGGATACCTCTGTAAGTGAGGTCACGGCGCTCGTACACGAGGCAACATGTAAAAAGCAGCAGCATAGAGATTCTGTCCTTAAAAAAAAAAAAAAAAAAAAAAAAGAAAAAAAAGCTGGATGTGTGTTCATGTAGCGCTACAAACTTTAGCTAATCAGTGTAGAGACACACAGAGATAGAATAGCTCCACTCATTAGCTCACAATGTACCTAATTAAATATCTATTTGTTCTCTTACCGTCGTCAGTAAATGGACCATTTCAAACTGAGTTCCAAAGTTTACATTCTCACTCATTTGCCAATAGTTGCCTAAGATCGTTTCTGCTGATGCGCAGAAGCAGGCGGCTCTCGTCTCTCTGGAGCACCTGAATGAACGACCATCTGGCATTAGTCCTAAAGCTTAAGCTTAAGAGTTTTCTGGCTCTCTTCGAGTACTTTCCTGGTGCCTTTTATCTTTTTCTGGTACTCGTCTTCCATCTCAGCCAAAAATGTCTCCCTTGAGGCTGCACAGTCTCGCTCCGGGCCTCTTTTTTTTAAATTTTTTATCCTGATGTTGTCTCACCTCTCTGCAGGTAGCCCGACGACGGCCCACAGAAACCTCACCTCCAACAGCCTGAGTGACTTCTCTGACAAACCAGAGAGGGATCAGGTAAATCTGTTTGTGTCTTTTTGTAATGTTTCTATTATGCAACCATAATAGACGATACTTGAGGTCGCCATTCACAAAGCAGCACTATGCATGGTCATGTGTTTGGGCTGTGTGAGCTTGTGAGCCTCACATTCTGATAGATAAGACCGCTGGCTCTCTCTCCGCTCTGTGCGACAACAACAGCCCACTGTCTCTCCCTCTTTGTCCTGTGAGTTTCTGTCATCCACACGTGCAGTTTCTCTCACTGCCATGACTCATGATGGAGTAGTAATTTGGCTGTGTGGTATGTAGATACACCACACAAATGGATAAAAGCCCAGTTGAACTGTAACAGCTGGATTTACACACCAGCAACAGTGGGGAAAAAAGTCAAAATTTGCAACAACACCAAGGCCGAAGTCAATCATTTCCCTGCAACAGCAACTTTATTTTTCTTTCATTGCGAATGATATGTTTATATTCTTTCTGTACTTTGCATCTCAGTAAAGTGTATAACTGTATGTGCAATTTTATACACTGTTTATTAGGTGGCATAAAGTCAAGCTGCCGTTCAGCACATAATTCTAGGAAAGGGCGGGAACTACCTGTACAAGTGAATAAACACAACCCCAGTCTTGTTGCAATCACTTTATAATTACATTTATTCAAAGTGCCACATCTATCTTTTGATTGTTCCGCATCTGACGGAGAAAGGGAGTGTGCGTGTGAACGATCTCTCCCTCATGTCCGTACTTTGTAACAAATTACTTGGATTCTTTGTCACAATGCTGGCTCATTGGCTGACTTTTCTTTCCTTTCCTTACTCTGCCCTGCTCTCTCGCTTGTGTCCAGCTGAAGAACAAGTTCATGAAGAAACTGCCCCGCGATGCGGAGGCGTCCAACGTGCTGGTTGGAGAGGTGGACTTCCTGGAAACTCCCTTCGTGGCGTTCGTCCGTCTGCAGCAGGCCGTGATGCTGGGGGCTCTGACGGAGGTCCCGGTGCCAACAAGGTTGGAGCACATGACCGCTGCATCAGTTGAACATTTTATTGATGTCATGATGATAATAATTTGTCAAATGTGTCCTAACACCTTATTTTGTTGTTGCTCAGATTTCTCTTTGTCCTGCTGGGCCCCAAAGGGAAAGCGAAGTCCTATCATGAAATTGGAAGAGCCATTGCCACCCTGATGTCAGATGAGGTAGTTTAATACTATGCTAATTTGAATTCTCAGTTTAAGATAAGAGATAACCCAAGATAATCTTTTATTAGTCCCGCAGCGGGGAAATTTACATGATTACAGCAGCAGAGAGGATAGTGCAAACAAGAGAAATAAAAAAAAAAAAAAAAAAGATCAAAACAAGTTTTTTTGTAAATAAGTAATAACACAGTAAAGAATATTAAATAAGTTTTAAAAAAGTTAAAAATCCACAATAACTAAAATATTATATATACAGACAGAATAATTGTGGCTTTTGATATTGCACATATTTATATTGTCAGTTTTTTGGTATTTGTGGTCTACTGGGAGCAGAGTTGGTTATGCAGCCTGACTTGCATTGTTTGTAACATTCACTCTTGTACAAATTTGAATTTTGTTTTGCACTAGATGCAAATTTAAAGAAGCACCAGAGTTATTACAATAACACCAAATTTCATGACAATCCAGCCAATAGTTTTTTGACTCATTTACTCAAAACCACAAACTTAAGTAAGATTACTCCTCCTACAGTACTTTTCTTCTTGCCAAATCTCTCAGCTCTCTGGATATTGCCGTATTAATCATCACAGCAGTGTGCCCAGCCAGTCCTGTTGGCAGTGAGTCACTTCTAGCCTTTTATTTTTCAACGGTGTGTTAGAATAGTAATACAACACACACAATACAGGCTTTTCCAAAATATGTTAAGCTTTGTCTGCTACGCATCTCCCCACTTAACCCCTCTGTGTTGTCAGGAATGTTAACAGACAGCTCATGATGTTCTTAACCCTGAGAGCACCTTGACCACAAATTCCCACAGGCCTCCTCTCTCTCTCCAGCATATCTCACTATGTTAACAAGGCAGGATGGGAAGTGTTTTTTTTCCAGGATTTCCTCAAGTTAAACTTTACCCTCTCAGCCCCCCCCACGTGACAGCTGTGTCACAGGCTTATCAGATGTTTGTGTTTTAGGAGTCATCAGCCCTGTAGTACTCTACCTGTTTGTCTGTGAGGCCCCAGGGTGCATGCACAATGACTAATTCTTTGTTCTGTGAAAGAGTTCTTGGTCGTTGTCACTTTTATATTTGGCTACACTGTGTCCCAATAATCAGTAGGCAGTGTTCTTCAGCGGCCCATCGTATTGGCACATTTTGTAGTTTTTCTCTCAAGCGCTGTGTAAATACTTTAAGGACATGTTGTGTTTTTGTTTGGCTGATTGCTAACAGGTTGGTTGTGTTTGGTTGCTGACAGGTGTTCCATGATATTGCCTATAAAGCGAAGGACAGGCAGGACCTGCTGGCTGGTATCGAGGAGTTCCTGGATGAGGTCATCGTCCTGCCCCCCGGAGAGTGGGACCCCAACATCCGGATAGAGCCACCCAAGTCTCTGCCCTCCTCAGACAAGAGGTCCGCTCTAATCCACAAGACCACTAATCCTAAATGAATGAAGTCATTAAATATTAATCTATTACTAATCTATCTAATGTGTAACAGGACAACATGCATTTTTTTTTTTCCCTACATCAACTCTTTTGTTTTTTCTTTATCTCATATGACTTTTGGCGATTATTTACCTAATGTTTGCAAACATAACCGAAGCTAACATTAGCCACCATAAACTAGTTGTCATACCAGACCAAGCACGGCTGTAGTGGCAAAACTCCTGAGGGTATTAAGTTGGGCAACAGTGTATTTTATTGCTTATGAATTTAAAGTTTCATACATGAGAGGAAAATGATTTCTACTCAAAGAGTTGCATAATCTTTTCCAATCTTGCTGATGTAGTCACAAAGTTCAGAGCAATACTCAACAGAATACATTTATTTTTATGACACTTAGTTTTTTAACCTGAGTAGACAAATGGTTCCTTGTTTTTCATCTATATATTATGCTAGTTTTGTGTTACTTTTAGCAAAAAAAAATGTTTTATGTATTGGACCCCACAGTATTTTTCTTTGTTTGTGTGAACTGACAGACAGAATACTAAGCGTATTAAAGGTTTGTTGAATGTGACCGTTTGTTTTTCTGTTTTTTTTAAGGAAGCACATGTATGTCGGATTAGAGGCGCCTCAGATGAACGGCGACACTCCCCATGATGCGGGACATGGAGGGGGAGGAGGACACGAGGTCGGAGAGGAGCTCCAGCGCACAAGAAAGTAAACAGGTTTTCTCACTCTCAAAATGATATCAATGTGGAGAGTTTAGGAAAGAGGGAATCATAAACACAGTGGAACATTGCCATGCTTTTCATACTCATCAGGCTGCTAAGTGAACCATGAAGAGGAGGGTATTATCTTGATTTATAATCTCCTGTCAGTGAAGATGTGCATCATAACATAAAACTCGGAAATAAGTTGCCAATGAGGAAATATCCCACACATGACTAAAGAACAATTTTAGTGTTTCACTTTTGCATAACGTTCGTTTTTTCTTTATTTGTAACACATTCTCCTTTCTTTGGAAACTATAACAAACATATTTCCAAAGTAATCTTTTTTCCCCCTCATGCACTTCATATGCCTCTAGCTTGCATAAGCCAAGTTATGACATGAAACAATATTGCACCTACTAACTTGACTTCTTCTTTAAGGTTTTGTGGAGGTCTTGTCCTGGATATCAAGAGGAAGCTGCCATTTTTCGCCAGCGACTTCTATGATGCAATACACATCCAGTCTCTGTCGGCCATCTTGTTCATCTATCTGGGCACAGTCACCAATGCGATCACATTTGGAGGCCTACTTGGTGACGCAACGGAAAACATGCAGGTATTGTTTTATTTTATTTTTTATTCTTGTTTTATAATATGAACGAGTAAGTTTTGTGTCTGCAGAGATATGGGGGTGCTTGTTATACAGCTGACTGAAGACAAAACAAGTCTCCTGTTCACCTTGAACCAGCTGAACTTCCAGGTTGTGCTATTTGACATGTTTAACTTGGTGCCTAATAGATGAACTCTGACCTTTTTTAATATGACCATTCCAGTTTGGCTTCAGGTTGCACTGACTATTACTGAGCGTGGATCCCACAGTGGTGGACACTATATGTCTAGATGACAACCTTTTTGTATTTTATTTTACTTTATTTTCCACGAATGCAGGCGATATGGTTCTTTATAAATGTCAAAGGGTGTACAACCTATAAAAAATGATTAAAGGGGGTACTACAGCAATAAGTATTACACTTCCATAAAGTTCGGAGAATCCCAAAAGACTGGTTTCAAAAAGAAAAATGAAGCTGCAGAGCACGAGATGTAAGATTAGATGGAACTTTATTAATCCCAAAGAAAATTATTTTGCCAAATAATGCTCCAAAAGAATAATAAATAATAGTGCATTATATATAAAGTGTATAAGAAGAAATACCAACACATGTCATATAAAATAACAATGAAGTATAATGAGTAAACCAAAATACAAAAAGTATTATTGTAAATTATATTGTGTGTATATAAAGGAATATTGGCAATGGTATTGGAAAGTTATAAAGTAATATTGCCTGACTTTTATAGCTGGATTTTTGTACCTAGTACAGGTCAAGCTCCATCCTGTATTTCCCATAATGCAGCTGGATATTGTCTGTCATTAGGCCTTCCCTGACTCTTAAATGTAGAATTGAATGTAGAAACCCCACACCCTTGGGTTTGTTATACAAGCTTCCTGTTAAACGTTTCCTGTCAAGATAAACCAGATGTCTCAAAATTCAAATTTAAAAAAGCTCCCTCCCGAGCCACAGAATGATTATGTAACCGTTTTCACAGAGTGAGTGGTAAACTGTACTTCATGTGTAAATGTAAACCATATGTTATTTACATAATTCCACATTTCAAAATAAAGGCTCAGAATTGCTCCTCTGCAAAACACAGCCTCAGTAGTAGAATACTTCTCACAAGAGCTGGGCTCTGTATGTATCCTATGTACACTTAAAGGTATGTCAATGGATCAGATTTGAGATGACATAGCTGTTCTGTGTTAAGTAACACACTAATGAACAACCCAAAAAAAGTTCACTTCAGCTGGTAAGCCATGCTAATTTGGAGCTCAAGGGCTCATACTGCATCCATCTGTTGGACCTGCTGGTGGCAGGACTGCCTATGGGCAAGTTGGATAATAGACATACACTTCTGCATCCATCCCGGTGCCCCTGGTAGCCGAGCGTACAGGGTAGTCCCTGGTAGCCGAGCGTACAGGGTTGTCCCTGGGTTTGGTCGCTCTACTGGCAAGGAGCTGCATCCCTGCCGTCCTGCTGAGCACCGGCCTCACCGGATTTGCCCGCGCTGTAAATAACCACAGATCCAGATTACCCAGCCACTGTAGCCTCGTCATGGCTGTATTTCTAGTGACCCCTCCCCCCTTAGCCCACCACCTCCACCTCCTCAATCCTGCGTCACTCCTCTGAGCACAGCAGAGGGAATCCCTGCCCTCACTTGACCTCTCTCTCAGCGCAGTTCCTCCGAACAGCCAATTTGTCAATACTCATCCGTCTGCTGTGTCGCCGACGTAGCATGAGGCTTGTAAAACACACAGAGACTGAACCACTGACACGGCTGGAATTAAACAGGCCTGTCCTGAAGGGCCAGCCTTGCAGCTGTGTAATGTGTACAGGGTAAACAAAGCTTCCAGCCATGTAAGCAGAATTATGGTATTGATGTTTTGCAGGAAAAAAAATTGCTAAATACTGATGTCTGTCAAACAATGTATTTCCTGGATAGATGATATGGAGCAATGCCCAGCGAATTAACGTCCTGTCTCATCTCTTCTGTATATTTTCCACTGTGTGTGAAGTCAGTATGTGTTTTTGTTTTTTTCCATGTGTGCAGGGAGTGTTGGAAAGTTTCCTGGGGACGGCACTGACAGGAGCAGTGTTCTGTCTGCTGGCCGGTCAGCCACTGACGATTCTCAGCAGCACAGGCCCGGTGCTTGTGTTTGAAAGACTCCTTTTCACCTTCAGCAAGTGAGTTAGCAGGCGATCCAACTCATTCAGGCCCTTTTTTTATTTTTTATAAACTACAGAAAAGTTGAGAAGCGTGAAAACAGCTGCAGATATTTATAGATCGCGGTCTATCCCCAAAGGACAGAAGCTGTTTGTGTGTTTACAGAAATGTTATCCGTGTGCCCCTTTTTTATATATAAAATGAATGCAAAGAGAAAATTCACATTTACAGTAGAATGGCAACTTAGCCATAATGTTCTGGCTGGAACTTTTTGAGCTTACTGTAAATCAGTTGTCAGCTGATTGTTCATTTTCAACGTGGTTTATACGCCTACTTCCTGACCTGAATAACCACACACACCCTTGTGTAAAAACACATGTCGGAGAAAGTGTCTAAAAGTGCATCCAACAAAAGACATTACCTCCTGTAATGGTGGGAATACAGAAAATGTATTCTGAGATATTCCAAAATAAATATCTGCTAAAAATACATATACCGGGCAAAGTAAATGTAAATGTGCAGATATTACGAGTATTTTACAATACCAGATGGGTATTGAAAGTTGTTTCTCTTTCCTCTGCCACACACAGAGAGAGAGAGAGAGAGAGAAAGAGCAAGAGAGTCTTCTAGCATTACCAAACACCACGTTGATTCTGTTCCATTATTAATAATTCACTCTCATTGAATTTTACACTGTGAGTGAAGAATGTTGTGGCCTCTGTGTCCGCCAAATGTTTCCATGTCTCAAGTTGTCGGTTGCTGAATCAGTAGCAGCTGTTGGCCGGTCTACAGCTGTTGGATACGTATAGCACAGGCGCATCGTTTCCTTATGGAGAAATGCCTTACAACTCTGGTTGCAAGCGTCAACTTTGTTTTATTTTGAAGGGCTACAGAGCATAACTCATTTTCACAAGCCTTTTTAAAAACACTTAAAGGAAGCCTTACCTTTGCAGAATTCACATTAGACAAAGGCAATTGAAAGTACAGGGAATTCTCGTAGGGGCTATAATTGCTTGGAATTAAAATGTGAAGGTGTAGGGATACACTTGTACACCATTTACCCATCCCTAATGTGCCAAATCTGTCCTCCTCAGAGACAACGAGCTGGACTACCTCGAGTTCCGGCTGTGGATCGGCCTGTGGTCGGCTGTATTCTGTCTGGTGCTGGTCGCCACAGACGCCAGCTTCCTGGTGCAGTACTTCACCCGATTCACCGAGGAGGGCTTCTCCGCTCTCATCAGCTTCATCTTCATCTACGACGCGTTCAAGAAGATGATCAAGCTGTCTCACCACAACCTGATCAACTCCGACTACGACCCCAACCTCATCACCCTCTACGACTGCAGCTGCATGCCCGGTATGTAGAACCTCACTTTGGGTGCAGCAGGTTAAGATAAATTGTTGGAATAGCAGTGTAAAGATAGATTACAGGAGGGGTTTCGCTGTATCCAGTAACATGGGCAGTGTCTGATATCACCATTCCAACCAGTCCTTCGCCTAAAAACTCCTCTTTGTTTGGCGCCATCAGCATCTCGGTATCACCTGTGATGCCAGACAGTGAAAGCTGAAGAGTTGTGTTTTTGTGCCACTTTGGCAGTGAAACAAAGTTTTCTACTCATTCTTGCCTTATTTACAGTGGAGATAACAAAATGATACTAGTATGAGTCTGCCTGTAGATACCACTGTTTACTTTCTCAACAGCCCTCTCTGTTTCTCTGTCAGGATTGTTTGGGTGTATGATGTTGACACTGATGCAAAATGACAAGTGTGATACTGTATGCGATAGAAGTATTCTCATTTTGGTGATTATTGTTTACTAGGCAACTCATCAAATCTGACTGATGTCTCCCGTGGATAAACAGTACTAATGTGGTATGTTGTTTATTTCGTATTCGTGACATTTAGCAGCATGGCTCTAGAATTTAAACACTGTTGCCGTTTCTCTCCACAAACTGTTGCGTAAAGGCCCCTCTTTGTCCTCGTCTCTCCAGCTAGTGAACGCCACCTGGGAGACCCTGACGAAGCAGCAGTGTGTGACGTATGGAGGCCGGCTGGTTGGAGACGCCTGTGGCTACGTGCCTGACATCTCCCTGATGTCCCTCATCCTGTTCTTTGGGACCTACACCTGCTCCACGACGCTGAAGAAGTTCAAGACGAGCCGCTTCTTCCCCACCACAGTGAGTGATGGCAGCTTCTTTTTTTGTTTTTGTTTTTTACAGTTTTGGCCCTGTGCCTAAATCTCAGTTTTGTCGACGAGCTCAAGTGTCAGTGTGAGTGAATGTGGAAAGGTCAGATTTGACACTATTAACAGTGTTTGAAGCAAAGAAGGGCATGACGCTCCAGCTCTGATCCTTAAATTATTGCTACTTAATTTAGATTTTATTCGAATTGGTAATGGCGCTTATCTGGCAAATCTCCAAAATAAATGACAATCAGTTAGACTTAGTCTAGGGCCATGCTAGTATTAAAGGAATACTTCACCCACAAAATGACCATTTGTATGTACATTACCCAATTTGAATAACAGAGAATAAAAAAAACTGAGAAAAGTCTTAAAGTAATATTTAAAAACACGAGTAGCATGCCAGCTTGTAAGGTTTTAGCAAAGATGCCTGTGTTTGGGATTTAACGAGCATATGACTGGATAAATGACACTTGGATTATACTGCACAAGTTGTGTGAGAGTTTGTTATAGTAGTGTTGCTCTTGTTAAACACATCCCCCATTTACCTCAATTCATCTGGAATTTTCTCTTATTTTTATTTTTTATTTCTTACATGCAAGAAAAAATATTGATCACCAAGATTTACCATTTGCATAACTTTCCATTTCCCTAGACGCAAGTTAGTGAGCAAGTGTGTTTACTCAGAGATATACTGTAATTGCACCTGCTGCACTTGCAGTAGAAAAAGCACACACTCAGCAAGTTAATGTTTACCTTTAAAGATGTAGGTTAACAGGATGTAGGTCTTAGTCAGACACAAAGAAAATATCACTGCCACAAGCAAAAAAAAAAATAAAAGAAACCTGCTGTACATGTTTACTCCTTCTAGGTGAGGAAGCTCATCAGTGACTTTGCGATCATCTTGACCATCTTGCTCTTCTGCGGCGTGGACGCCTTCGTCGGGGTGGGAACTCCAAAGCTCATTGTGCCAAGTGAATTCAAGGTATATACCATGGATGAAGTACTTTGAATAGAAAAAGTGACGTACATTCACATTAAAAACTAGCCATTATTTAATTTTGTGTTTTGGAATAATAACTGAATTGTTTCCAGCCATGTGCTGTGTCCTCTAATAACACTGATAATGATCCGTGTTTCTCCCAGAGAGCCTCTGAAAGTCTTCAAAATCCCAGTATAATGCTGTCATTGTAGTTTGCCCAGTAAGCGATACATGACACTAAGGCACATTCAGTTTCGGATATTGCAGTGCTCAAATGTTCCTCAGCTGGCGTTAAGACCACCCTGCCTTGACGGAGAGGAAGGGAACAATGGGGTGGACGGGCGGGTAGCTGCATCAAATAACACTTAATCATAGGTGATGTGAGAACACAGACAGTCTTTGTTAGAGCACCGAGTCTAAATTCACAGATTTCTGTCATGTAACAATGCACTAGTCATTTATTTACGTACTTCAGTGATAAGACTCTCTGAAAGTGTAATGGAGTAGGCACGTGGAATTAGTTTAGGGGTCTCCGTCACTTTAACATTTCCCGTTCTTCATTTTTTCGTCTAGCCCACGAGTCCACTGAGGGGCTGGTTTATTCCTCCCTTTGGCGGGAACCCTTGGTGGGTGTACCTGGCAGCCACAATCCCCGCTCTGCTGGTCACCATTCTGATATTTATGGACCAACAGATCACCGCCGTGATTGTCAACAGGAAGGAGCACAAACTCAAGGTTGGTGCACCACCTCAAAGTTGTATTCAGTTTTGAAAATTCTAGGATACAAATGGATGACAAAACTGTACAGAAAACTACTGAAAATGAAGGGTTGAAGCCAGGAATGGTTAGAATTGACTAGCCCCCCCCAAAAAGTCTACAAACTGTTAATTGGTAGAAAACACATTTATCTCCATGCACGACTGTCTAAATGCTGTTTAGACTTTCAAATGATGGAGAATGTCTGGGGGGGGGAAATGTAAAATCCCTTCATTAAAACAGTCAAATGGAGTAATTGTTGCTGTATTATATTTGCAACAGGTGACTGTTATTATAGATTCTACTTGGCACAAACCGACCCGCACAGTTCTGTCAACTTTCCCTCTTTAATGCTAACATACATGCTTTCACAACATAAACATCTTGTTACTATTTGCTCCTTTGCTACCTTGTCCGGTGGCTCTAGAGGGCATAGAGTCCAGTTTCTCAAATGGCACAAACTCACAAGTACAATTATCCAAAAGAGTAGGACATCCTTTGTCCTCTGTATAAGAACAGTGTAATTAGCCAACAGGTCACACCTGTGCCGATTTAGAACCCTGGCACTGCTCCAACGGGCTACATCTACTCATCTCTCTCCTGCAGCTGACCACACCTCTTGTAGAATGTAAATTGTTTCCTGTTAAGCTAATTAAAACTCAGAACTTTCCTGAAACAAGACAGAAAACATGACCTCAGTGTCCTTAGCGGTAGTGGAGAGACTAGAGGGATGCGTAAAGTCATAAGTTGGTGACATTAGTGCCCTGTAATTGCAAATTAGGTTACAGTAATTATTGCATGCCTCATGATGTAACAACATTGCGTTAGAGAAAAAGTGTCTACATCCATTTTTAGGGGCAAAATACAGTACTTTGCTTTCATTGTATGTTCTCTCATATTGCATTGCAGTAACTATTTAAAGTGATCATGTACCAAATGACTAATCATTGCTGATATTGTGTACTAATGAGTCATAATTGTGTACTAATGAGTCATAATAAAGCACATGGTTTGAATTCCTTCACTATCAGACTTCAAAGCAGACCGGATGGCATACAGCCAATGATAAACACTCATTATAACCATAAGAGACTTGAAATTTGACTTGGACTTGCAAATAATGACTTGTGACCATCTCTGGTGTGCAAGGATTATTTTAGTTTCTGGAAATTCCCCCTTTTTGATGCATATACTTCATGTGTATACTTCTCAATTTCATTCTTGAGCTCTCTCACGCTCTCCTCTCAGAAAGGTGCTGGCTATCACTTGGATCTCTTCTTGGTGGCCATCCTGATGATTATCTGCTCTTTCATGGGCCTGCCGTGGTACGTGGCCGCCACTGTCATCTCCATCGCCCACATCGACTCTCTGAAAATGGAGACCCAGACGTCAGCCCCCGGGGAGCAGCCCAAATTCCTGGGTGTCAGGTGAGTTAGCGCAGCTGCTGGACACTGCTGTTGACCTCATTGAATAATTGAATTGTCTTGTATTGTCGGGCTTTTTGACTGTGCCAGGTAGTTAATTACATTTTATTTTGGATTCCCAGGGGAAAATGCATCTAAGCAGGGGGCTAGAAGGCCGTAATGCTGTGTGTTAGATTCCATACTAGGAGTTTATATGCACAAAAAAAGACATAATTGAGTCATGCACAATACATTTGCAAATGTGCACAAGTTGACAAGACTAATTTCCTCCTGCTATATTCATGATTATTTTTAAACCATAAAAGAGAAGTGGAAAAGCCAGAAATTAATCAGGAAGAAAAGTAACACAAGAACACAAAAAGACAGAAAGCAGTCATAGAAAGGGAGAGAAAAGCGGGGGGAACACATACTTGCACATTAAGTTTTTTTGGTTATCTTGACTGTTCTTTAACTCTTTAAATGATTATGTATCATGGCATCAAGGATTTTTTTGTGTAGTCAATGAGGTGGTTAATTTAAATATGCATATTCCTAACCTTTCTGTTGAAAGTGAAGCTCCATTTTGTTTTCCCAAACTGAAGCCTGGGAACAAAAGTTTCAGACATAGCTTGTACAAATACAAGTTTTCAGTGTGTGAAATTATATACAATAGTGAATTTGGTTCTCTGGATTTAACTGTCATTATAGAAACGTGGTATGAACAGTTTTTCAGTGGTCCTGATCTATTGCCTCTTATGTTTACATTCTTGTGAGGTTTACTGAATATTGTGTTTTTCCTCTTTATCACTGATCCAGAGAGCAAAGAGTCACCGGTATCTTTGTGTTCCTCCTGACGGGACTGTCCGTCTTCATGGCCCCTATCCTCAAGGTAGTGCTCCAACTTCTTAATTCTTCCATGAAAACAAGGATTACTGTCCTCCTCCTTTAGGACAAACTCCTGTCGTCTCTCTCCAAATTTATAATAATTTCAGATCTTTTATTCATCCCATTAGAAACTCTGAGTTGAAGTAATTAGATGTGAAATAAGCATGCTCATCAGGGCTTAAACTCAGTTTGCAGATGAATGCCTTTTTCAAGTTTCCATTCCCACATGAAGCTGCCAAACTGAAGAAAAAAAAAAAAAAAAAGTGAAGTTACTGGTTGTTGGGGCTGGTACTCCCTCTTGTGGACAATTTGAATATTGTTCTTGTGATCTGTGAACACATTTTCCTTTTTTCTGAGTCATCTGTTGTACTAAAGTGAATTTGGGAAAGATGTAAGATGTTTAAGTATAAATTGTAACATGTGCCGTTTCTAATGTCTTTTCATCCGTCGTGCTGAATCTACTTCTGGTTTGATTGGCACATTTCTGCATTAGCTTACTGCTTTAAAGCTCTAAAGGTAATACTGCGCAAGTAGCTGCTAAAGCTGCACTAATGGCAGCCAAGTGCCTTGTCACTCTGAGGAGACGTCTACTAAAATAACTTTCTAAGGAAAGCTGCTTGTGGAAGCAATGATGCCAACAATAAACACTCACCTGTAACATCTTTAGCATCTCTTTAACCTTTTCATGTATTAAACCTAAACTGACGTAATTGCATATTAATAATTTGTTTTATTGTGCTCCGTGTCCTTCAGTTCATTCCCATGCCGGTGCTCTACGGTGTGTTCCTCTACATGGGTGTGGCGTCACTCAATGGGGTCCAGGTGAGCGAGTCTGACCCATTACCCATTACATTTCACTAATTTGAAAAGTAATTGCACGCTAAGTAAACTACAAGAACAAGTTCAACATTAATCCTTTTATACGATTGGGAATTATTTACTCGGTCAACATTAGCTCAGCTCCAAGGACCGCACCACTCCTCCATTTCTGACTGAAACCTACCTGAATGTAGGCCAACCAATCATATGCAAGCTAAGCTAAAGGTGGCTAGCAAGCAGCTAATACACAACATGTAAATAAGATGATTTAGCTAGTGTGTTTGTCCTCTCTTTTATGGTACTGTAATAACTGAATTTAAAAATGCAATGCCGTTACTGGAAAACGTAACTACATCACTGTAAAGCGCTACTAACTTGTTACCTCAGAGCATTGCTGCTAACAAATCAAAAGAATACCCATAAAAGTCTACTGAAGTCTGTCAATCACTCAAATGAAAGAGGAAGTGAGCTCATGTGAAATAGAAGATGCATCTTGTATGAACTACTCAAATATTCTAAATGTCTGACTGCAACTTGTGTTTTTTGCTTCGTGTCAGTTCATGGACCGGCTGCAGCTTCTCCTGATGCCCGCCAAGCACCAGCCGGACCTCATCTACCTGCGGCACGTCCCCCAGAGACGCATCCACTTCTTCACCTTCATCCAGGTCCTGTGTTTGGCCCTCCTCTGGATCCTCAAGTCCACCGTGGCGGCCATCGTCTTCCCCGTCATGGTGAGGAATGGCCGCAAACAGTGATGTAGCCAAACACTTTTACACAAAGCTCGATCCGGGCATGGGAGATAATCACACTGTTTTCTGTGACCTCAGATCTTGGCATTGGTTGCCGTCCGTAAGGCGATGGACTACGTGTTCTCCCAGCACGACCTCAGCTACCTGGACGACGTCATCCCGGAGAAAGACAAGAAGAAGAAAGAGGATGAGAAGAAAAAGAAACACAAGAAGAAGGGAAGCATAGATAGCGAAATCGAATTTGTAAGTTCTTTCAACTTAAATATTTAAATGTAGATACCAAAAATTGTTGTGATGTGGTTGTCCACAGACTCCTGTAGTTCCTCACCTTTTTAAAAACCAGAAGTGTTAATGTTCTCCCTCCGTCCTCCCACAGTCTGACTACCCCTACAATGAAAATATACCCAGTATAAAAATCTCTATGGATATGATGGAGCAGGAGCCCATGTTGGGTGATAACTCTAAGGATAGTGAGTACAAGCCGGGGATTGCTTCGCTTCTAAAGGCTTCATGCTCAGCTTTTGTCCTTTCAAACTAGCCTTCTTGCATGCACTAACAAATGTGATACCTCAGCAGATCAATATGCTTTTTTGACTATTCTTTGACACTGCTCTAACCTGCCAGTTTAAACAGTTTGGAAAAAAAAAAATTCTATCACCCAAAGCAGCTTTGCGGCGCTTTCCTTTTCATTTCTCGACTTTTCTGCTGACAACTTTGACATTTCAGTGTTGGTGAAGTATATATTTAAGTCATTTTCTTTCCCCCCCCTAGGAGATCCATCCCAGACTGTCCTTAACCCGCATTCGACGTGCTGAGCACTACTTTGAGTCTCCCACCGTGGCCGAGTGAGTGAGTACAGGCTGGTGTTTCGCTTGCCATTTCTTCTCTGGATGCAAAGTGCTTAAGTAGTTCTCACCGTTTTCTTTTTTTTTCATTTTTTTGTTCATACAGCACCATAATTATATTACTGTGTCTTCCTCTTCCAGTCTTGACAAAGGTTCGTACAAAAAGTGTTTGCCTCAGATTCAAATAAACAAGGGCTCTGAAGATACAACTCGCTTCTGGAGGAAGGGCTCCGAAACAGATCTGTGAATGAATTATCAAAAGGAGCAGCGGAACCAGCACAAAATGGCAAACATCCTTTTTTTTTTTTTGTACTGTAGTACCACATTGTTGTTGTTGTTATTGTTATTATTATTATTCCCTGTGTGAGGATTTAAATCAGAAGGGCTGGAAGTATTTGTCTTAAAATTAAAAACGCTTTGGTGGTACTGACTTTAAAATGAGGACTGACACAGGATACGTTTGCATTCTTCCTCCGCATGAGTTCTAGCAGAAAACAAAAGGGCTACTCAAGGTCAATGCAGCTTTTATGTGACATTAATAACTTATGAATGTGTACGCTAATGAGCGTCCAGCTAAAAAGGATGTCCGGGGTTTGGGAAGTTTGTAGAATACAGATGGATCAGGAAGTTTTTTTTGGTTTTTTTTTTTAAATCAATTTATTCCAAAAAACAGAACCAGCCTCTCTTCTTATAGAACTGTTTTTATAAAGTAGCCTAGTTATTTTAAATATTCCTTGTGGAGTTTAAATCATAACTCCTGGAATCTAAAGAGTAAAAAAAACAAACATGGTGGAGGTACCTACATATGGAGGCGAGAATACACATAAAAATCCTCTTTTACTTGTAGCAAACAAAAGGGCTACAGAAGGTCATCTGTGCACAGGCATGAGCGGACATTCATTTTGTATTTATGGGCATATCAATTATTTATCACACATCCATCTCCGGCTGCATATGCATAAAACACATCCAAGAGATCGCGTAAGAATACCATGTTGGTTTCATTGTGGTAGGAAGTGAATGGTTGAACACCGTACAGACTGGAATTTCTGTTTTTGTCCATTTTTTTTTATTTTTTTCCCATTATTTCTTCCCCTTTGTTCTATATTTATTATATTTAAACTCTCGGCAAATGAATTTGCTGTTCGAACCTAAAGTATGGCTTTACCATATAACTTCCCCATTTGTGCTAATTTGAAGATATTCTTTCTGTGGTCTGTATCCACTTGGCTGTCTCCTCCCTGTTTTAGGGAGATCTAGATGTATTCTACCTGTATGTAGCTCTACCTCTCATATTTCTGTAGGTGCCAGGCATTCTATTTTAAACATCTGTTGTGCAATTATTTGTGATCAAACACTGATTTTTTTTTTTTTTTTTTTTTTCCACTGGCACTGCATAGGATCTCTGAATCTTCACTTTGAGTTCCTTTTTGCTGTGTGACACTTAATATATTGTATATTTGTTTGTCAATATGAAATGATTATGTATGATTTTTTTGCCATGTTTTTAAGGGTAATTCCACCAGAATATTTTTCTTCCCAAAAACATTTTTTTTTTCTTTTTTTCTTTTAATGATTTAAGTACTGACGTTGGGGTAAACCGTGATGGCCTGCAACATCCTCACGCTCAACTGTGAACTCAACCCGAAAGAAAGCCTATTGAGATGAAATTTCCTTTCAAAATGTGATCATATTTAAACTGTGTTAATGTGATACATTTTCAAACTTTTGAGTACATTTTTGTTTTTAAATTATGTAAAGTGTGTTTTTATTTTATGCAAATCAACAAACAATCACTGTGAGGCAATGCGATGTTGTGACTTCCAGTCCTGGAAGGACTTCTGCTTTAAAGCTTATAGGGTAGAAGTTGTCTGTAAAACAGCTTCACTTTAAAATCCAAATTTTGCTGATTCATCAATCGTAATCTAAATTCCATTTAGTGACAGTGTGATGTCTTAAATTTGCTTTTTTCAAATTGCTTGATCATGCTTCTTTTGCCGATTTTGAAGTGCACACTGTAACTTGAACTGATTTAGGATATTAATGCATATCTGAATGTGTAATACATCTCAATCGCTTGAAATACCAAAGCAAAGGAACACGCACAATCAGCGCTGCTTCTGATCTGATTTGTAGTGCAAATAAGGGCTTTAATTAATGCGTTCACAATCACATCAATATGCCGTTAAGATGTGAAGCACAAGACTGTTACAGTTTGCTTTGAACCAAAAATCAAAAACCACACGGTCTTCCAATTTTGTTGTATGATCTGTATATCTTGACTTTTTGACTTCCTGGTTCTGATTCCACAATGAATATAATATTTTTGAACCAATTTTATACAAACCATCGTATGTGCTCAATAACCATAGGTTACTCTGAAAGAAGCAGATGTCTGTCTTTTCTTTTTTTTTTTTTTTTTTTTTTTTTTTTTTTATGGAGTAGTGTTTTGAATAAGCACAATAAAACAGTTCAGGTGATTCCTAAATGCATAGTTGTGTTTTTATTTTAATAACAGTTTTGTTGTGGATGGGTTTTCAAATGGAGCTATATACAGACGGTCTGAATAGTAGTTTTCTTTTTTTGAGGGGATGAACCGAGTTGGATTCAAGCGCCGAGCTAAGCCGTGCTCAGTCTCACAGCAAAGATGAGGATGGATGGCCGCATAGTTTCCACGATCACAGGACTTGGGTCGGCTGTAATGAGACTAATTGGCTCATTACTGAGAGTCGCTTTGTTCTTGTCGATGCCAAGAGGAAAGAAAATGAATGTAATAGTTTGCTCATCTGGTGTGGGAGAGAACATCAGTGGTTTCACCCCCTGTCAACCGCTCAGGTTAATGTCGCTGGATATTACATGTGTTGCCCGAGCGACTGAAAATGATGGATGGTGTGTGAGTCGAAGCTCAGGAGGGGATTACCTGACTTAAAAACAAACTGAACCTCCTGCATCCGTTCATCACACAACAGTAGACGTTTCTCAAGTGTATTAAATCAAATAAACTAAAGTAGATGTATCTTAAATGCACTGTGTAAATACGTGCTTGTGTTGCTCCTTTTACATGGTGTTTCATACAAAGCTGCGTTGTATTTTTGCTCAAGGGGGCAGCAGTGACTACGTGCTCCACGGGTAACATGAATCTTTGCTCAAAACTGTTGCTACGACAACAGTTGAGGCCCCTGACAACATCTGATAGACAGAAAAAAAACAAAAAACTCCTGTAGAGTGTGATGCAATACAATAGTCCTATCTTTGCAAAAGTTGCATTTAGTGTCAGAAGGATGATGCTGAAACTCTGGTATATTTTGAGGCAGTATTTTGTAGGTGTTGTATTGCATTAGACTGGTGTTTTAATGTTTGTTTTTCACAACAATATTCCAAAATTTATCACTTTGTAATCCAATAATCCTGCAATACCTGGTTACTGTTTGTAGATAGACAAAAACAGTTGCATCCTCAATAAAACTAGTTATACTTGATACTCAAAATGTTGCAGTCTGCTATCATTTTCTTTCAGTACAGAAAATAACAAGCAGCAAGATTGGCAAAGTTTGCTTTCCTAGGCTGTTTTGAAATGAAGGATACAACAAACCAATCTATAAAGTCACCCTTTATACGTGCTTCATAAGTGGTAACTAATGGCTTTATTAGCTAGTAAATAAATCACTAATTCTTTATAGATCTGTTATCAACATTAAGAAATTTTAGGTTTTGATCTGTTTGGTGCTTTTTGTCCTTTCTATTTCCTAATGATTCATTTATAAAGGATGGTAACCCATAAACGGATGCTTTCTAATCAGCCATCAATTCTAGAGTTCATTAAACTTAGCACGTCACCTACATGACTGCAGCTGTTAATGTCAATAAGTTAATTAAAGGATCTTGGTCCAGGTAAGGGGGGGTAGCGATTCTTCACAACCTGGCAACCCAAAAGTGGTTCTAGTAGAATGTGTGCATTTATTTTCTGAGGTTTCATAGCTG
This sequence comes from Anoplopoma fimbria, assembly GCF_027596085.1. Classification (NCBI taxonomy): domain Eukaryota; kingdom Metazoa; phylum Chordata; class Actinopteri; order Perciformes; family Anoplopomatidae; genus Anoplopoma; species Anoplopoma fimbria. Next base: position 4,539,485 of record NC_072462.1, on the reverse strand, counting down.
ATACTTGGTATTCATGTGTGGTTTAAGCTATGCAAAGAGAAAACAACATTATTATCTTAAGATCAAATGTCTCAACAGACATGTTTGATAAATAAAAACCCACACAGGTGTTTTGAGTTATTCTGGCTGTGTGGGTGCGTGTAGACTAATGAGTGAAATCCTCCCGTTAGCTTTGTTGAGCCTGTTGGGGCGGATCATATCAAACCTCTATGATTCTTATTGGTAGATGAAGATTTATGACCTGATGGATTCTCATCAAAGCTCCGGCCCACATTCAACTTGAGCAGAAGTCTAATCAGCCAGAATAACTCAAAACACCTGTGTGGGATTAAACAATCTTTAAGGGGAGACAATCCAGTAGAAAACAATGTTTTACATGCAACGATCAAGACCAGTGACCAAAATACACATTTAGGTGGTTTTTTTATGACTTTGTCTATTTGCCTATGTATAATTCTCCAAAATTCACCAAACTTTAGCATTAGATAATGTCTAAGAGGCTTATTTGACAATACAATTAAAGAAAACTTGTTGTACAAAAAAATGTATCTTAATGTAAGTAATCAACTGGAAGGTTTCATGTTGATATCTACAAGTTGATTTATTTTACCCTATTCATTTGTAGTGTCTTCAAACTTAATGGAATTTTACAATGCATACCTTTTTAAAGGCCATTTTCAAAAAAATTGCCAGAAATCTACACTCCAGTGGCACTGACACACACCAGCTTTCTAATTTTATTTCCATCTATATTCTGAAGATTTTTACCAAAAAAAAAGATTTATATATCGTTCCTATTTTCGAAATGTATTGAGTGATACAAAAACATTTCCTCAGTGAAAAAAATTACTTTAATGTCAACAAAATGAAACAAGAATTTTGAACCTGGCTTTATCCAGATTTCTGTTTCAGTAATGCAAGCAAATAAGCACATATGTAATAAAACAATGCCTCATTTGCAATTATTGACACAATATTTTGGTTACCTTACAAAAGTACATACACAAAATAATTGCACAAAACATGGCTGGAGTTAAATAATAAATGTATAGGCTCTTGAGTTATTGCACCTGTGAGCTGGAGGGCGTTTCATTTCCAGTATAGAAGCGCTTGATTTGTTCCTTTTCTGAGGTATGATCAGACGAATGCTTCGGTTACACAATCAACTTATGCCGGGAGTAGAAATAGATGTTCTGTTCAGCAGCTTATTCCCATAACAGCTTTGACAATACTAATAAACTGAAAGTGCACCGGCTGGCTCAGACACACACACACACACACACACACACACACACACACACACACACACACACACAATCACACACAATCACACCCTGTCCATCCCCTCCCATCACACGGTCTCCAAGGGGTTCATCACAACGTTCTGTGATTGTCTGTCCAGACTCTGCAGATTGTAACATCTTTTAGTCACAGGGTGCAATCAGTGGGTTTCCCTCTGGGTGTTCCACAAGAACATGTCAAATGTCTTTAAAAAAAATAAAAAATGTCTTTCCCTTTTCCAGCCCAAGCAATCGCAGTTATGTAATTAGTCACAGTTAATAAAATTGGTCTATATTCATGAGCTAACTTGGTTGCTGTCTGACACTTATTCTACACGACATGCTGGTGTGTGTCTGTTAATTAATAACTCTCTGTTCTAACGCTGTCGCAAGGAACATATTGTGAAAATAAAAGTGTTGTAGGACGGATGTTTGAAGGCATCATGGTTACTTTCCTGTCACACAGTGTCTCTTTGTCACGTAATGCTATGTAATTGTACTTTCATTGCAATGCGGAAAAGAAAAAGTATGGATTGCCATTTGTATACATGTGCAGTCCAAACAAAGCAAAGCGAACACAGTGTGAAAAATGTGTTACAATTAGTTCTCAGGGGGGGACGAGGTGTGGGACCTTTTGAGAGACAATTTAATAACGAGGTAAGCGGAGCAGAAAACCACGCTGCAATAAATTCTGTAAAGTCACGAAGCCTGTAATTATTGTTCTATTTAAACTCTGAAGTCGTGTTGTTAAGCCATATTTTTCACAGTGCGTTTTTATTAGTCTGTCGTGTTCCGCCTCCTTAATTGAGTCTCTTTTCCCCCAGAAAACAAAATGAGGTCATTATTTTTTTGTATGATTGTAACACTGTTTTTTACAGTTTCATGTAAATGTGATGGCAGTTTTACACTTTTACACGTTTCTGCCAGGAAAAGGAAAAACTGATGAACTTTTTGACTTCGCATGAGTATTTTTTATTCTAATTATGCCTGTTTTTTTGGAGGTTTTTTTTACTTGCTGAAAAGGGTAAAAAAAAAAAAAAAAAAAGAAAGAGGCAGTGAATCTCACGCTCACAATTATCATTATTTAAAGCTATGGTAAAATCCATAGTTCCAATAATAAGGTTTTTTAATTAATTACTGATGGAGCCTGAGAAATCATTAAAGTTTAGCGGTTTACCAGAAGTTACTCTGCTCCCTGCACTTTCTGTAAATGTTGTGTCATCTCTAAATAAAAGTATAAAATATACCTTTAACAACTTGATGATGTCAGCAATGTATTTTATATCTGAAAAAATTCTACATAGGCAAACCAAAGCTTATAGAGTTCCCAGTATACCAGAGCTGCATGTTTTTAGACTGTAGGAAGGAAACCCACACAGACACTCAAAGAACATGGAAACTCCACAGAGAAACAGTCCCGCTGGATGTCTGGTTCAAACTAATGACTTTCCTGCTGTTATGCCACTACTTGCTTCAATGTAGTTAATTATCCCCTATGTCCAAATGCTTCCATTTGCAAACCAATTTTTTACTGCTCTGATACTGTATGTTTTTTCTGTTTCAAGTACACAGAGTTCTAGCTGTCATAAACTTTTTTGCTATTGGCCAAAGTTTTTAAGCTATGAAAGAAGGCCAAGTGTCTTACAATACAAATAATTGTCATTCGCACTTCAAATGAGCAGACAATGGCTGTCTGCACGTGGTTCAGGGTTTTGACAAGTGGAGCAGAACTGCTGTCTTTTGTCTTTGAAGAAAAGAGAAGGTTGAACATTTCTCTCACCAGATGCCACTGAACGGCTTATGCGTTTGTCAGCAGCCGGATGATGAATTCCTTTTTTCATTTCCATACGTTGACAGTTGCTAAGCTAGGACTTTTTCAAGTGCTGCTGTGAAAGTATTTCTCAGTAACCCAAGGGAGAGAATGCTACTTGTCCGTGTTTTGATGTCCCCTGATGTCCTCCGGTCTCTCTTTCTCTAGTGTTCTCCCTGACAGAAGGTTAAGACCAAGAGCAGACAGAGTCCTCTGGTGACTTGCACTCAGACATGATTTATGTAGAGTATAGTTGAATGGCATTGTAACACAATGGGATTCAACCCTATTCATTATTTGAGGAATGTTGTCAGTTATCTGCAGGGCAATGCTAATGTCACACTTGACTAAAACTGGCTATATAACGTTAACACTAACCCACGCAGAGGCCAGATAGGTGAAATGCGTTTGTTAGTATATGTTTCAAACAACATGTGAGACTTCAGCATTTTTTAACATAAGGGCAAAGGGCAAAAAAGCAGATATGTAGCCTGGAGGGATGAGTTCAGGCAGCCATGGAGGAAAAAATAGCACTATAAAAAAAAATCAATGGGCAACAACTCTTGGAGAAGGAGAAGAGGAAAGGTCATTTGTAATCCCTTAACATTTTTTTTATTTATTTTACTTGCATTTAAATAATTAATTTCAGATCATTCACTCTCCCTTAATGGCTGAAAGGAACATTACTTGCTTTAAACATCGCATGCTAGCATTTTGAGGATGTTAGCACGCTGATGTTAGCATTTAGCTTGCGCAGCATCAGAGAGCTGCTTATATAGCTGTAGACGCTTATTCCTGTTTAGTGTCGCTGTAGACTGGTGACTACAAAGAGATACAAAGCGGCTTTAAGTATTAAAAACAACTACAACATGGGTAAAAAGACAACCACAGGCAAGTCGTGACACCAAATGAGAAAGAGACACCAAAGGACCACAAAAAACCACAGAGAGATGCATAAAGAGATACGAAGCAAGATGCAAAACAACCACAAAGAGACTGAAAACATTTATAAAGAGACACAAAATGGCAGCAAAAAGAGCAAACTATCATAATTTAATCAGGCAGTCGTTACAAAGTTCAGGACACACTGCAGGCTCTATTTCTAAAGACAACCAAACTCTAGTTGACAGTATATTTCCTCCCCCTCACTTCCCTCTAAGGTGAGAATCTGTACAGTATTGACGGGATTTGCGCTAAAGGCATTTTAACGTGTTAATTAAGCATTCTGCTGCAACTGCAATTACTGGTAGCTGAAAGGCTACTCACAGTAATGAGCACTCACAGTAATGAACTGTTCGTGTGGCAACCACGTGAGTGTTTCTTTTATTGAAAATAAATGATAGAACAAAAAAACAAAAGTCAAGTAGCATCTGTCCGCCTATCAAGTACCAACCCTCCTCGACAACCGTCAGGTATCTACCTGCGGAACTCTTTCTCCCACCTCTCGCTCCTGCATCAATCATGTCGTCCCTTCATTAAGTCTCCCTTCAGCTTCTCATCCCTCACCTCACGTATGATGTTTGCCATATTCCATTTTTTTTTTTTACAGGTCTTCGCACGATATGAGAGACGCGCTGCTGCCTGCATTACTGTAAATTCTTAAGCCAACATGTACCACAAACCTAATCAAAATACTCCTATTTCACATCCACCTGGAAAGACTTGTGCACACCAAGTAAGCTTCCCATTCCCTCCACTTAAGCAGTGAAGGTGTGAGAGAAAAAAGGTGAGACCTGATCAGTGCAGGATCTGGTGCTTGACAACTTTAGGGTTGATCTGATATAAGCCATGACAATACTCAACCCTCACTTATTTGACGGATGCCAAATAAGAAGCCTGAGTCTCTTCAGATGTCCAACCTCTGCCCCTCAAAGACAAGCAGTCAGTATAGTGCATATACTGTATATATGAGAGCTATACTGTAGATATTGTGTTCAATTCACACAACACCTCCAGAAATGCACAGCTGCTAGCACCTGCGACCCCCTGCTCTCACCTCCGTGAGTCTCATCTCCTCCCTGTCATCCATAAGCGCTACAGCAGTCTCTGCCTGGCAGGCGGGATGAGCAGATGCACAGGGTCTCACATAGGGATGAGAGAGAGCAGCTTTAGGCTCTGAATGAATGGAGTTTTTGGATACAGCATCCAGACGGAAGAGAGGAATACGACTCAGATACTGTTGCCTGTAAGGTAAGAAGATAAGTTTCTATAGAGTAGAATTATTTGGGAAAGAATTTTTAACCTAAAAAATGAAAGAATGTCACTTTTACCTCCCACTTCCTGGGAAAATGAATCATACATATACTGTACGATCTACTGTTGTTAGTTTACTCTGACGATATTAGGGATGTATGACTGCACATTGATTTAAAAGAAAAAAATACTTTGGTCAGAAAAACTTTTTCCTGAAGTAACAACTGAACAAAATACCAATATTAGGTAAAATAACCTAAAGTAACTAAGAGCGATACAACTGGTTTCTCTGTATCTCAAATTGAATCTCACTTTACAAGGAATTGATTTTTGGTGTATTTATAGAATCGGGCTCCAACATCTTCTTAGTCATCTATGAAATTCTTACAAGAGCAAAGAGTTTCAAGGAAAACAATCATTTCCTCCAAAGCTCTGCTGATAAAAATAGGAACACACTCTGATGTCAATCAGAGTTTGAATTGAATGTGCTTGCTAGACTTAGATGATTATTTTGCTTGTTTGCGTTATGAGTCTTACAGTGGCACAGTCAGTTTTTCTATGACAATTAATTCGAGAAGTTTTTAAGAACATAAGTATATTTCAATAGATTTTTTTTTTATTATTTTATTTTAATTATTATCTTTTAATTATTTATAAAAATATTTTAGATGTTATTAAAAATGTCTTTAAAATACGCAATTAAGTGTGAAAATGAAAATTAGACCGACTGATAAAATTACGTATGTTGTTCGCAAATAAAATGTATTATGATTATTTATTAAAACAGTAATTATTGATTCATAACATAACATCAATGAAATATTCATCACTCGGTCACCCTGGCCTACTTTGTTCTTTGATTTAACAGTCCTCTAGACGCACAGTCGATGTTGAGCTTCAAGAAGTAAATACATCAAACAGAAAACATACGTTGGATAATCATTTATTAAAAGTCATACTTCTGGCATGAGCTTAATCGTGCGTAGGATTTCAGACAGAACGTTTTTCCTAAATCCATCAAGATGTGTAGAATTCGTAGAGACAATAATAACCTAATTTCAGCCCAGACTGCTGGATGGGGATGATTGATGTAACCAATTGGCGAGCCATCAGCCACGCTCTCCCACCGCTCTCAGAACAGATTGGTGATTTTGGTCAGCATGTTGTTATTAGGGAGTGTGAGAGAGCATACACTTGACTGAATCAACCCACCCACAATAACAAAAAAAGGCAAGAATTGGACTATTGATTTCTGGATAGGTTCTATTGTTTTATGTGATTACCAATTGATTTTCTCTTATGGTCTGGGGGAATGCATTCTCACTGGAATGTGTTCCCACAGTAAGTGCATAATGGATATTGGATATTTAACCCAAAAAACAAGCACACAATAGGTTATCCATGTATTAGACCCCTGCCTGTTTCTCTCACAACCAGATATCACCATGACCCAAAATCTCAACACCACTTGGGAGGGCTTGAACCCTCTCAATTCCTCGAGACCGCTTGAAAACCCTCTGACCCACCAGAACATTACCTACGTTGATTTCTACCTCCACAAGCCGTCTGTGGCTGCAGTCTTCACCGTCTCCTACCTGTTCATCTTCCTGGTGTGCATGGTGGGTAACGGGGTGGTGTGCTTCATCGTGCTGCGCAGCAAGAACATGCGAACGGTCACCAACCTGTTCATTCTCAACCTCGCCATCAGTGACCTGCTGGTTGGCATCTTCTGCATGCCCACCACACTGGTGGACAACATCATCACAGGTTTGTTTTTTGTAGTTCAACTTAATTTCTCTTGAATTTTATATATTCGTGATATTCTTCATAGTTTTACCCTTTTTTTTTCTTCTCTTTTTTTGCAGGATGGCCATTTGGTAGCCTAGTGTGTAAGCTAAGCGGTATGGTTCAAGGGATATCCGTGTCAGCATCTGTGTTCACTCTGGTGGCAATAGCTGTTGACAGGTAAGGGGTTCTAATAGCATTGCTGGTTATTATGTGCTTGCAAAATACTTTATTTTCCCTCATGCATTTCCTCCAATCCCCTTTGTGTCAGGTTCCGCTGCATTGTCTACCCTTTCAAGCAGAAGCTGACCATCGCCACCTCTAAGCTAATTATCGTCATCATATGGGTCCTTGCTGTATCCATCATGTGTCCCTCCGGGGTCATGCTCCAGGTCACAAAGGAGCAGAGGGTGCGGATAGTAATTGGCAGCAACAACGACACCCGCCCGTTCTACTGGTGCCGGGAAAATTGGCCCAATCAGGAGATGCGGAAAATCTACACCACTGTCCTGTTTGCCAACATCTACCTCGCTCCCCTCAGCCTTATCGTCATCATGTACGCCCGCATCGGCATCACCCTCTGCAAGACCGCAATTCCTCAGTTGAGGGGCAGCGGAAGCATGTCTGAGGAGGGCGGTGGCAACAACAAACCTAGTGTGGAGGGTCGTCACACAATTTCCAAGAAGAAGAATCGGGTGATAATGATGCTGCTGATTGTGGCTCTGCTCTTCATCTTATCCTGGCTTCCTCTGTGGACGCTGATGATGCTGAGCGACTACGCTAGCCTGACAGAGCACCAGTATCGTGTCATTAACATCTACGTGTATCCCTTAGCCCACTGGTTGGCCTTCTTCAACAGCAGCGTCAACCCCATCATCTATGGGTTCTTCAACGAGAACTTCCGCAGAGGCTTTCAGGCTGCTTTCAAATTCCAGCTGTGCTCGGAGGGCATCAGGCGCCAGAGGAGCTACTCCATTCGGATCCGAGGGAACGCTGTGCTCCCCATCCAGCCTGCTGTCGTCAGTAGACAGAGCTCAGTTGTCAGGTCGGTGTTAGTGGGGAATGGGAAATGCTCATGTCAGGAAGGAGGGAGCCTGGCTGCCAGAAGTCATATCAAAGAGCAGGACCTGATGATGGAAGACCTGGAAAAGGTGTCCCAGATTTAGACAGACTGAAACTCTGCAGCGAATGGACACTTTCAAACGATCTGAGGCTCCTGGAGGATCATGTATAGCATTTCAAAGACAGTGAAAATCAGGCCTTAGACATGATTAACCTCCATGTACAGGCTATCTGTGAAGTGAATGTACTTGCAACGTCTGCAACATTTGTCATCATGAATCATTCTGAATCCATTGTGAATGTTTAGTATGGTGTGTAAAGCAGAGAACAAGATAAACAAATAGCGGTCAAAGGTTTGGTTCAAAAGCTTAGATATTCTAAATAACAAGTTGTGTGGAGTACATCATTGTTATAAATTGTAAGTGCAGCTTCTTTGTATGAAATGCACCAGGCACAGTGGCGCAGTTCGTTTAGGCTTCTATTCAGAAGTGCACATAACAGTAACATTATTCCAACTCCAGAAAGTTTTGAATGTTTCAGGACCGTGATAGGAATAGCACAACCCTCAAGGGTGAAATGGAATGCTGTGTCAGACTCCTCCACTCAAAGAAGTGTTCTCGTGCCTCGAGGCGATAGTCCAAACCGATGGCTGTGACAAGAACTAGCAGTGGAAGAGGATCACAGGCTCATTTGGAAAACCTCCGTGAGCCCTCCTGTTCTTTGCTTCCTCGCGAGGCACAATTAAATTTGAACTTTTAAAACACTGACATGTCAAAGAGACAACAGTTACATTTATTAGCATACTAGCTACTCATACATTAGCATTTATTAGAAGGATTCTGAGAAAAAAAACTTGCAAAGTAGAACTTTATCTGAAAGCAGAGCAGATACGATGATAAGATTGGTACTTAATTATATAAGGTGTTTAAATCACTATTAGAAAACCTTCTGGTCTCAACCAACACTATACGTGTTCTGTACAGTAGCTACAGTGGCTGTGAGCAGGCAACAGGATGATGATGAGTGTTATTTTGTCATTGCCATACCTATTATAAAGGTAATGTCTGTATCAGGAATATACAATATTGTTGTAAAATTGAAGTTATTTTCTGGATAATAGGATTTTGGCCCTCTTTCCACATGCAATTATTTTTCAAATCTCACAGTGATCTTGATTTATTATTAATCAGTGCTGATGCTGATACTGGAGCAGGATAACATGTACAGCTAAGAGTGCATATAATAAATATATATATATATATATGTAACATTATATGATTGTAAAATATAGATTTTCATGGAAATGCTTGTATAAACTCATTATCAGTACAGTACATGGTTTGTTTTTATGCCAAAATCTTAAAGGCATCCTGTGGAGTTTTGGGTCACTAGTGGTGCTATGGAGCATGTAAAAGAAGACTATAAACTAGTAAACATGATTTTTTTCTAAACAAATTTAAAAAATCGTGTTTCCACATGTTTATTAGGCCTTTAATAATTTGACAAATTCTAATGAATGAATAAATGAATAACCTGTTTTTATGTATCACCTTTCATGCATTGAATGTAGCAGAAAGTGCTTTACACATACAAAAACATACACAAGGTGTAAGGAAGAAAATTTGTGTTTCTATTAATCAATGGTATCAATGGTTGCTTTTGGTGGGCCAGTATACAATCCAGAATACTTACAGTCGTCAAGACAGCTAGAAACAAAACATGAACTAGCTTTTCTGCATCTTGCTGGCTCAGTACAGCTCTCACCTTCGCCATATTGCGTAAATGACATAAGGCAGTTTGGTCAAAGAATAAAAATTAACTTTAAAATTGAGGTCAGATTCTAAAATGACAGATGTTCCCACTTGCAGCAGGAAATAATCACGTAATCACGGCCTGCGTGTCGTGCAAAATCAAATCAAACTGTTTACAGGATATTCAACCTTCGCAACAAAATAAGCCCATGAATATGATATATGAGTGAACAGATAATTACAATCCCTCCTCTGCATTGTGGAGGTTGGTTTATGGCTTTTTGCCGGTTACTCTCGTTGTCTTTTTGATTCTTCACAGTTCATTTTGGCGTTTGGGACAATAATGCAATGAAAAACGCATTGACGCCTCCGTGAATGTTCGAAGCTCGCGTTCCCTCTTCGGAGGCTCCCGCTACGGTGCCAAGCGCAAGTTTAAACAAAGCTTTATGGATTCCACTGGCAGCATGCAGATTGATAACAGCAGAGGTCCTAGGATACTGCCTTGGGCAACACCATAGTCCATGTTTGCTGTTTACAACATGATAATGATACATGTAACCCTTGCTCTCTCCAACAACCTGCTGCTAAATAAGTATTATGTCATGAAGTGTGTTATGTTAATGAAGGTGTGAGTCGTGTACTAGTAGTCCCTTTGTTGTACGCTGCTGTGGTACTTGCGCATGCTTCCCTTGATCACTTTGTGTAAGTTAAGAGCCTTCCCCATGTTTCTCCCAACAACTCCAATTCTTTAAACAGAAACACATTTTGTCAAATTCAACAGGTAATGAAAGGACTCTTAATGAGACTATTAAGAGCAGCCACATAACCAGCCTCAGGGATAGAACAAAAAGGAGAATAGCTCACTGATAGAGCCATGATGTGTACACAGTGTAATCAATACTGGATCTATATTTTTCCGAATATTTTGATTATATTGGTTGTGCGTTTATTTTTGGTTCTTAGCTTATCTCCACATAGATTGCACTGAACAGGCTTTTTCTTATCACCACAAGAAGGATGTAAGGAAATATGAAAATTGATTCTAAGAAGATAGAACTGAACATGGATGAATGCAACCACACGTATGAACCTGTCTATCTTCAAACCATGAATAAATATTTATAATAATTAAAATAGATGTCCCCCCCCCACACACACACACACACACTTTAGGCTTATTGCTACTTGTTTGCAAAATGGAAACAGACATTTTCTGACAGTTTGCTAATGAAAAATAAAAATGAGCAGTTCCAAGACAGAATGTTGTTGCTGTTGATTACTATTATCACATCGCAGTAGTAAGGCTACAGAGAACGAGTGATGGTTATGTGAGAGAAAAAGTGATCTGTTGCATTTTTGCCTCAATTGAGGTTGTCTTCATTACTAAAACATGACTTTGGAATTGGTTTAAAATTGATTTAGCAATGAAGAGCCTACTGTAAAGTCTTTCTTTTCTCAATTTCCCAGGGGTTTACTCTTATTGTTTAGTCTCCTCCGTCTCGAATGGTAATGCATCCTGTATTCTATATTTCTTATAGTCAACAAATCCTGTGAAATGACCAAAGCCAACCACCTTTTTCATTTTTTTTAAGTAATGTCCTAAAACAGCTGTTGCGACAGTATATAGGAAATGTGCTACCATAGTATGTACCACATTCACCTGGGACTGTGCCTGCTGATTGGGCTTCAAACATATTAAATGTAAGATATGTGTGACCTTTTCCTACATAACTTTTATTCATTTCAGTTGCAACTTAAGATGATAAGCCTGAGTGAACTATGCTATACTGCTTTATAGAAATATTTCTAAGTAAAGGAGTATGTTGTCAAAACCCGGCTCAAGGCTGGATGAAGGAGGTGAGACCACCCCTGAGATATGTTTAATTCTACATACTTTAAAGTGATATTATCATAAAGGCAAACTAAATACAATAAAACTAAACAGGGTGGAAGCCAGGTGAGTTGAATCTCCCTGATGAACCAACTCCGCCCACCAGACTCCTGGAAGGAGAGGCCTGCTCACAGAAGGTTGTTGCAAGCAAGATTTGTTTAGCTGGCCTTTATCGTGTTTTTTGCAGCCACAGTGCACCCATAAAAGTAAAAATCTGATACAGACAAGACCAATATATACCTGCCCTACAGCTGAGTTAACTAGACTTTAATGATGAGGAGTAACACGGGATCAGAGACAGAAGAGAAGTTTAATGAAGAGTGTCCTCTGGGGGTTAAGTGGTCTCCTCTACCAGCTACCCTGAAATCTTGGGACAGATGGACAGCTGTCCCAAGAGAGGAGAGGAGACAGGTTACCTTGAAGTGAACATAGTTGCGTTGAGGATGATGATCAACGCTGGTAATACAAATCTACCTTGACTACTTGTTCAAAGATAGATAGACACAGAGATGCACACACACGCACTCATTCACACAAACAACATGATCTCCTGGCAGAGAGATCTCCTGGTAGAGCTAATGATAATGTTTCTTTTTTAAGAGACGGACTGTATTTCACATCCTTGTGTAATGTTACAGGGTATATAAATTAGCATTATACACAGTTAAACTGCTTTGAAACAGTGTCAGGGCTTAGCTTTGAGACAGGGATATATAATTCTCATTTAATTTATACATTTTTGACTTAACAATAATAATAAATATATTTTTAGTATACAGAAGTAAGTATTACTGCAAACATCAGGTTACTCTGCTGATGAGAGGATGTCAGATGTTATGAGTGCTTGACCAAAACCAATCCAAAACCAGTGCAATATTTAAGTGTCATTTTATCTAATTTAGTTTATTCTCATCGTCACGTAGTTTTATCGTATCTTATCTAATGTTACCTCCTGGCATGTCATGTCTGGCCATCTCATATTATTTAATCTCATTATATGCACGTATAGAAACACCAGGGAAGTTAGTTGGTTCACTTGACACGGCATGACTCCAAAAAGAACAAAAATCCCAGTTTCAGCAGCACACCTCAAACAACTGCCCTGGATCAATAGCACCTACCATTCAAAAAGTTGGCATCACATACGACAGAATATATTGTCTCCAACAAGATCAGCTGTCACCAAGATCACAAAGTTCACTATATGTAGTCAGTGAAGCAGAAAACAGTCACACCGGCAGAGGAAATACAATTATTGAATTATTGACTTTTACATTCTGGTCATTATTCCTCAAGCTGCTGAATCCAATAATGTTGTACTCTTCTCTTAATACTGTAGTTATGTCAAACAAATTGTATCTGTACTGTGACATAATACAGCTGAAAATATTTAATATATAATCCAACTTGCCAGCACTGACAGTCTGGGTTAGTGACTTAGAAACTTGGTGTTCAATAGTTCAGTCTCCTACGTCAGAGACATCTATTTTTTTTTACTTCAATAGCTAGCAGTCATCCTCAGGGAAGGACTATTTGAAAAACGCAAAATAAATGTACCGTGTTATACAAATGATGAGAAATTCAAAATGACCCACCTTGTCTGGCAAATGAAGCATTACATAGAAAATCAATGTTGGAGTTGACAATTTTTCAACCAAGACTCCACAGTGAAACAGCAATCAGGTAAAATGTGATCAACTGATAATAAAGGTGATTAGCGAAAGGCCACCATAAACTATCTATTAAATCCGTGTCCTAAGGGTATAGAGAAAATGGATTGTCTTCTCAACAGATTAAATTCACCTTCTGGGCGCACTAATCTCCAAAAGCCATTAGTGCGTCCACCTACAGCAAAATCTCTATCCTTTGCTCCTCCATTAGGTTTACGTGTCATTTTATGTGCGATTTTCATCAAGAAGACATACGTGCCACTTTGTTTCCCAGAGCTGTTTACTGTAAGAGCTCACGCCTTTTAGCGGCCCCACACTTAGCACTTTGTTAATCTCTAAACATCTGTGAGGAGCTTTTTACTTCTGACACTCTACATTTCATTTAATGTTGAGGAGCATATCTCAATACTGGTAATTGATTCATTTAGTTATTTTATTCTACCAGAGGAACACCTTGACACTAACACTTTGTGTTCGATCTGTAACATTGGGGCGTGCCAGTTTTAGACCCACCCATCCACCCCGACCACCATATATGTTTATGAGTATAACTCCACAAACTTTCCAGATGGAACTTGCGACTGCAGAAGAATCCCTGCTTTACTATCACTGGTCTAAAGTATGTAGAACAACAAAGGGAAAGGAAATACATTTTAAGTTTACCAAACTGAGGTCTTGTCTTTCTCTATGGTGAACCCTTGAGTCTTTGCAAAGATAAGCCTCTCACCCCTACTAACTGATGCCCTCCGTTGTCTCTGCATTCTGATATTTGACTGAATTTTATCTTCGGACAGTAAACATATTTTAAACCCAATTCACAACTGAATCAACGAAGGTTTGGAGCTCCAGTAAGTGATATTTTATAACAACTCCCTGGAGAGAATTTGCATTAACAGATAATCCCACAGAGAATCAGCTCAGGCTGTGGTTAAATCCAAACGTGTCTCTCGTTAATGTAAAACTGTTGGAAGCTTTTATCTAACATACTCACAAAAGCTCTTTGTATGCTACATTAACAGTGTGAGACAGTGGAGAATCAAAGTGAACAGGCAGCCGGTATGGAGTTGAATATCTTGCAGGGAGAAGAGATCCATATTCTTTTCTCAGGAGCTTGCTGACCAAACCAGGCTTCAGTTTGAACTCAATAATGACAAAGCACAAACAGGATTTTAGAAAGTTTGCAAATTTATTTAAAAGAAAACATCTTAAACATAATTACCATCAAGTATTCAGACCCTTTGCTGAGAAACTTGGTCATTTAGCTCAGGTGCCTTTCAATTCTCTTGATCATCTTTGAGGTTTTTTTTCAACACCTTGATTGGAGTTCACCTGTCATCAATCCAACTGATTGGACATGATTGGGAAAGGCACACACCTGTCTATATAAGGTCTCACAGCTAAAGGAAATACCCGCAAAGCTCAGAGACAAGATTGTGTTGAGGCACAGTTTAGGGGAAGGCTATAAAGAAAATTCTGCAAGAGCACAGTGGCCTCAATGATCCTTTAATGGCAGAAGTTCGGAACAACCAGGTTTCTTCTTAGCACCGACCCACTGCTGAGCCAAACTGACCTCAGACTGGGCTGGAGGTTCACCTTCCAAAAGGACAATGGTTCTAAGCACACATCCAAGACAACTAAGGCTCAGGGTTAACTCTGTGTCCTTGTGTGGCTCAGCCAGATCTCGGCCTTGAACCCAATCAAAGAGCTCCGGAGAGAACTGGAAAAAGGCTGATCACTGACTACCCCCATCCAGCTTGAAAGTCTGCAGAGAATGGCAGAAAATCCCCAAATCCAGGTGTTTAAAGCTTGTGGTATCACACCCAAGAAAACTCAAATCTGCAATTGCTGTCAATGGCGCTTCAAGTACTGAGTTAATTGACCGTATACTTATGTCAATGTGATATTTCAATATTTCTTTATAATAAATTTGCAACAATAAAAAAATCTAATCCTTTTCTGCTGTCATTAAATGCCGTTTACTGTACATTGATGAGTGGGGCCGTTCATTTAAATGAATTTATCATAAGGCTGCAAAATGTGGAAAGTGAAGGTTTCTGAATGCAATGTATACAACACAACAGTAGTCACTAATTGTTGTGAACTGACAAAGATCAGGTTGAACTGTTCCCTAACAACCAGACATCGTGATGGCATCAGAAGTTATTGTCACTTATTGCAAGTTACAGCGTGTGAAAAGGAGATGGCGTCCATGTTACCAATATGTAATTTAACAGTTCATCACTTTTGGTTTAGATCGGTGCCTTGTAGCCTCTCTGACCTAGACTGAAAGCCTTCAAGTGGTGGGTGGCTGGCCCTTGTGTTATATGACATAAAAGGCAGTTATGAAAGAGATGATCATCAAATGCAATTACCGATTGAGTGCATGAGCACACGTGGCAAGGGTTCTTGAAGCGTGTGCAATTAATGGATGCTCATGTCTCTCATGGACATGCATGTCTTTGTCAGGATTTTTTGTGGCAATACCAGCAAGCCATTAAAAAACTGGAAATACTTTATCGACACCGTAACAGGAAAACATAAGGGGACTTACACATTTCTTGATTTTGTGCCTCTGTCTCCTTGCTCTTCTGCCGTGTGATCTAGAAATTGATCTCGGTGCTGAAACTTGAAGGACCTCCCACTTTAAAAATGTATCTCTAGTATTGAGGAGCTATAAGCTAGGATCAGCGGGGTATCCTTTTGCGAAAGTACTTTCAGCACATTTGACATATAAAGAGGCATGACACACAGCTGGAATAATCTGAAACCATGGCGTAACTCTAATGTAACTGTTCCTTTGCATTCACAAATCATAGTTATTTAAGACGCTCACAATTTATGCCCTTCACAGTTTGTGTAGTTCCTTGTAAGGCACTTTTCTAACCGAATACCTTTCCGAAGACATTTCCCCTTGATATAAGACCGACTTATTGAAAAAACATATGTACATTACATTACATTACATTACAGTCATTTAGCAGACGCTTTTATCCAAAGCGACTTACAGGAAGTGTATTCAACATAGGTATTCAAGAGAACTACTAGTCACCAGAAGTCATAAGTGCATCTCCTTTCTTAAACAAGCATCTTAAAGCATAAGCCAGAGCAAAAGTATAGTGCAGAGGCAAATTACTACGAAAACAATAATTGCAACAGACTAATACGAATATAATAAGTGCTACAAACTACTACGAATAGGATAAGTGCAGTAAACGAATACGAATTCAATAAGTGCAGCGAACTGATACGAATACAATACGTGCAACAACTAATACGAATGCAATAAGTGCTACGAGGAAGGCTCAGGGTAGTACTTCTTGTACATATATGACATCTGTACATTCTTGACACATATTATGCTCATCTGACAGAGATCATGAAATATAGCGAGATGACAAAACAATGGACAGCTGATGAGTGCCTTAATTCATATTCAATTGATGTTATTTTTAAATGACACAGTTGCCTTGACTCCTCTCTCCTTGCCTCCTCCGCTTGCTTCTCCCATGGCCGTTACTGAGGATGAGCAGGATTAGGAAATGAGAAAGGCCCCAGGTCATAAAGTGGTGGTTGTAAAAAATACAAATTAGGTTTTGTATCCTTCTATTTAGTAATTTTTTGGAGCATTATTTTACTGAAAAAATAGTTTGGAGTTACAGATCAGAATTTGGTGCTAAAAACATGTCATATTCTAATCAATTACTGTATTTAACATAGAGGGCATAAAGTAAAGAAATGCTGAAAATAAATGGGTCTAGACATAAATAAAAAGGGACAGTTTTTCATGTGCTTACAGAAAACATGTGGCAAACAGACACAATTAAACAGTTCTATTGCACCACCTATTGGCACAACGTCAAAAATACACATCACATACACAACTTAATGCTGACTGATATATTTCAACCTGCCTTAATGGTCGAGGTTAAGTTATTATCCTCTGAGGACTACTTCCCTGTTCTGGGTGTACTTCATGACAACTATGAGTAGTACAATAGTGACTCCTACTGCTACTACTTATACTGATAATAATGATAATAATCACCAACCATGGGGACTTTTGGTAAAATTTATTTTGCAAGTGTTTAAGTGATACATGTTTCCAGGGATTGTCCTAACAATGATGTCTTCCTACCCCCACCCCCCACCCTCACCCCCCAACAACCAAGAGAGTAAATGAAAAGAAATGTATTTAATTTTTTTCATAAATTTTCACACAAACTGTACAATATGTGGATATACTGAAGCACAAGGGATACAAATGTTCAACTGGCGTACCCTTGATTAGACCCAAACTTATTCCTTCAAGAATCAGAAAAACAGACACAAAAGTATAATTACTAGTATTTTGTCATGTCTTCCACTATGGTGTTTATCAAAGATGTATCATCTCTAAAAATCACATTCAGAGATTTCAGAGACAGTGCTCGTTTGTTCTCCACCTTTTTAAAAACGCCTTCCCGTATGCTTCAATTGTCAAGAACACGTCAACATTGTCATCTGCGGGTGCTTCTCTGGAGGAGCCAGCTTCAGGAGAGAGTTACGTATCATGATCCAAGACCTATGAAGGCATTTCATACAATCAAATATATTGGTTAAAAAACAGTCAGAGAAAACTGGTGTTTTACATAATATTTTTGCAGACGAAACCACAGAGACTAAGGCAGATAAAAAGGGAAGTAATAATAAAAGACCAGCTAAATGAAAAAGAACAGCACTATGTGCAGCAAGAAGCTTTTTGAGTGGCATGAGTCATCTAAAAGAAAAACGTATTGTTCCATAAGTGGCCCTCTTTGAGTGGTCCTTCTTGTCTTGTTTTCCTTTTGTTTTGCTTTGAAAGTGAAGAAACGAATGTGGTAGAGAATGAACAAGAATACAAAAAAATAAATAAAATAAAACAGAGGGCCTTTGGGTTCAACCTTCATCTTTTGTGGTGTTGTCCTCTAGATCCTCATCACTGTCTAAATCACTGTTGAGCCTCTTGGCCATGGTATGTCTGCTTCTTCCCTCCTTATTCCCCTTTTTTAGCTGGACTGGTAATGGTTTCACTGGTTACAAAAACAGAGAGTATGATAAGTGTTTTTTCAATTGCTATAATTCAAAAGTCAAGTTTTTAGACCAACCAGCAAACAATCATTTTAAAGATGATAAAGTTCTCGTCTTATTTTTGCTTCCATTTGGTCACTTGTAAAATAAAAACACTACCCCTCCTGATGTTTGTGTTTTTTTAAACCCTCACCTGCTGATGGAACAAATTGGTCTTCAGCTCCGCCTCCATTATCGCTGTGACTGGCGCCAACCGTCTCTTTCTGTTCCTCGTCTGTGACAATTCGCTGTCTTGCGCTCTCGAAAACAGACTTAATGACAATTGAATCCTCATAGATCTGCAGCAGTAAACAAAGACACACATACAGAGCTCAGGTTGTTCTTCAGAACATCAAGATACAAACCCATTTACAACTACAATTATACACAATGGAGACTAAAATAAAAAAAGGAAAGGATGAATATGAAAGATTTCCTTAAGGCTCACCTGAGATCCCTCCAGGTTATAGGTCTGAGCATTGTGACAGAGGAGGAAGATATCTTTCTCCAAATCCCCAACACTTCTGTACTTGTGATTACGCACACGTTCCTGTAGAGCAGAGGGTGATTATCAAAACTTCAGCATGACGACTGCAACAAATGATCAGCTATGAAACAAGCATTTAATAAGTAGCAGTCCAAACATATGATAAATTATTTCTTGCTGAGAGTTCAATAAGAAGACCATTTTTTAATATTCCTTTAACCTTTTAACTATCAAGTCAAGTCTCAAATAGCTTAGAGCTGTCCACAAAGTCGAAAGCACCCTTTAAAGGGTAACTTTGGTAACTGAGATCCTATTTTGAGAACGCTTTTGTGTCTACAATTTGTTTTAAATTGGTCCAGTATTGAGCGAGAACGCTGCAGAAGGCAGCCGCTGAACAGGCTACAATGTAATCGCTCAGTGCAATCCCGCACCTTCAATCTACGCCAACTATAAGGGCTTGTTTTTGCTAGAGACAGGCTCAAATTGTTATTATATATATATAGAGAGAAATAAAGTGTTTTTCTTTACCTTTCTCTTGATCGGGTCTGTTTCTTATTGTGTCATGTGACTTTCTGGCGGACGACAACGGTGTACATATGAGTGAGAGTTGCATGAGGAGTGCCAGTGTTGGAGCACTGAGAGTGTAGCGGGTAGTATTATCTGAATTTATATACATTTTACATTCGGCAGACTTTGACAACGTGGATGCAAAGCGTGATTTGCGAGCGAGACTTGGTTATGGACACAAAAGACTTCCTCTAGATCTACCACGAGGTTGATATTTGTTGATGGAGTGTACCAGATTAATTGCCATGACAAATACAGTTTAACTCAAAATACGGTGTTTATATTGAAAGGTGCAGTGTGTAGGATTTGGCGACATCTAATGGTGAAATTGCAGATTGCAACGAACTGAAACTTCTCTCCATACCTAGCATGTATGAGATTATAGTGGCCCCCTCAAAAAACGCAAATTGCCCTTGAGCCAGTGTTTTGTATGTTTAAACTGGATTTATTATTAATTTTCGGGTAATTATCTACTAAAGAAAACATAGTTAATAATATTATATTCAATTTCTGCCAATAGATCCCACTTAATACTACACACTGTTCCATTTAAACTCAAAAGATACTTATTTTTAAAATCCAAAGTGGGTTATTCAAAGTTTTCTCTCCATTTATTTCAGTTTCTCTCAGCAGATAAGATAACGGTGATATCCATCTGTGAGTTCTGAGGGTGTTCAGTGACACCTACCTTGATCCTTCTGAAGTCGACAGGCTTTCGGATCAGCTCGTAGTACTCCGGTACCTCCTTCTTAGAGGGAAGCTGCACAAAGCCTTTGCTGATCTGTCGACCCAACCTGGAAGCACAATGTGATAGATCACGAAATCTCATTTCATTATGAAACTGCTTGATCAACATGTAAGAATATGATTGACATTCATGGAATAAGCATGCTGAGGTTAGCATTTAGCTTAAAGTAGCAGTGTGCCCTAAAGGGGACATACACTTGTATGTTGGGTTTTTAACCAGAGCATGTTTACATGCATTAATGTTCAAACAACATTTTTTTTCTCAAACTGTCCATCTGAATATACCTGTTCAACCTGCAACTGTGTTTTAGTGCATCTCTCTTTAAGCCCCCCTCTAGAAAAAGCAAAGTCTGCTCCGATTGGCTTGCGTGAAAAGTAGTGTGCACCTGGTAGTTCTCAAGCCGTGGGTGAAGATACATACTGCATACTGCATGTGACACAGGAAGGGGAGCCACATCTGAATGGTTTGTTGAGTCACATGTTTTCTGATCTTGACAGACCACAAAGAACTGAAAGGGTCGTCTTGATGATATTGTACATACCATGATATTTCCCCTTTTAAGTGCAGCCATACAGAGCTGTTAACATAATGATGCACTCTTATATTCCATATAATTCGAACTTTATAATTAACTTGCTTTATGGAATTTAATGGCTTGAAAAATGAATATAAGCATGAAAGTGATTTGGGTTGATTTCATGTCCACATAATGAAATAAAAATCTGAGTTTTTGCTGTCATAGATTCTAACTCAGCTAGTTCATGCATTTGGACCGACAATGAGTGTCGTTGCATCACGGTGTCATGACAAACAATTGAGCGCCCTCACCCGTCCTTGTAGTTGATAACCATATCTACCAGCGTGCTCAGTTTTCTGGTGAGCTCAGGTGGGTTTGGAGGCAGTTTCTCAGCGGGCGGGCGTCCTCGCTTCCTTTTGACCTTTTCGCCAGTCTCCTGGCCGGCCTGCAGCTCTTTCTCGGCATGATGATCACTTTTACGCTTCTTCAGACTGATGTCCTCTTCCATCTCCTCCAGGGAACCGTTCTCTCCGGCCTCAGGCTGCAGGAAGAGGAAGCAAGCGACATCAAACAAACTCCAACAGGCGGTGGAGTGAGGCGAATGAGATATTGTGATATGAAAATATGTAAACTGTATATTTCATACACACAGAGCCTGTCACAAGCTTCCTGTGTTGTTCAGTTTATACTTCAGCATTACAAGAAAAACTGGGAAATGGAAGGAAAGGAGAGCTGTGACCGATTTCCATTCATCTGAACTCTTCCTCGTGTCACAGTTGGGATGTTCGGAAACTGCTACAAACAGCAGGGCTCCATGTTTCAAACATTTATTAACCACTGACACCAAAACATGAAACACTTCAGAGAGCAATCTATAGAATCCAGGTCTAAAGCCCATCAGATCCAACGCTTACAATCTCCAGCTAATTAGCAGTACTGGCTGGCGTTTAAGCTTTCCAGAACTATAGAGAGTGTTTTTCTATTCAAATGAGAGAGTGTTTATTTATTTATCACAATAACATATGAATTTGCATGGACCGGAGCGACTCAACCGCTGTGCTGTCGCTGCAAATTTAGGACAGATTATTTCATCTGGAGGCTTTGATGTCAGATGATTATCGAGGGGAAGGCAGCATTTTTTTTTTTTTTTTTTTTTTTTTTTTAAATGCACAATGATTGTGAACACACTGGAAGAAGCCATGTTATACCAAAGCGCAGAACCTTAAAAAATGCGTATAATGCACTAAATAATAACCCTAATTTCCTGTTTTTGCACCAAGATGAGATGTGGTGTTTGAGGCAGGAGGCAGGGTGCCCGCCTGCTGCATTCTGAGTTATTTTAAACCATTTCCAGGCTCCTTTTTCCAATAACTGCTGCAACCACTGTATTTTCCACAAAGGCAATTAGAGGGCCAGAAACATGAGTATGCATGCAGCAAGAGCAGCTCTAACAGCAGCAGCAGCCCGGCTGGAGAGGAGAGGGAGGAAATTGAGAAAAGCATGCCATCCAATCCGAACATATTATTGATGCATCAATCACACAGGCTCACACAGTACACACACCGCCAGCATTTCAAAATCATACAATACAGCATGCACTTTTTTACAAATATGTATTTCTCAAGGACAAAGATGAAAGCATGCTGGAATATGGGATTTTGACACACATTGATCACAGGAACAGGAACAACACCATGCAGAATTATGATTATTATCCAAGCTTAAAAAAAAATAGAACTGATGGTGACAAAAAAATAAAGAAGGAAACAACAACAACAACAACAACAACAACAACAACAACAACAACAACAAAAAAATAAAAAATAAATAAGCATGCCAGCACATCCGAACCCCCAAAAAAAAAAAAAAAAAAAAAAATACATGGCAGAGAATTGAGTTAGAGGAGACAAACAACACTACAGAGGTAACAATAGAGATCCGCGTTCATC
Source organism: Anoplopoma fimbria (assembly GCF_027596085.1). Lineage (NCBI taxonomy): Eukaryota > Metazoa > Chordata > Actinopteri > Perciformes > Anoplopomatidae > Anoplopoma > Anoplopoma fimbria. Next base: position 4,516,690 of record NC_072462.1, on the reverse strand, counting down.
ATCGCTCGGCTGAAACGAGGGCTTTAAAAGCCCCGCTGCTCTCTCTAAGGGGCTGCCATGGTTCCAGCGGAATACTGGAGGGATGGAGGGTGATCCTCGACGATGTACAAGCACAGCTGAGAGCTGCCTGGCTGACTGTACATGTGTGTGTGTGTGTGTGTGTGTGTGTGTGTGTGTGTGTGTGTGTGTGTGTGTGTGTGTGCATGTGATGCTCCATGCCTGTGCTATATCCTAACAAGCCTGCCTCTTTCCTGACTAATCTGGCAAAGATTCTCTCTCATCTGTTACAACACACACCACACACACACACACACACACACACACACACACACACACACACACTCTCTCTCCCCCCCTTGCTCTCACTCACATTTCCCCAACACACACACATTTGCAAACACACACACACACACACACACACACACATTGTATCCATCTCTTGCTTCCTCTCTTCCCATGCGATATGTAGCCCTGGCTGGATCCTGAGTGTGAGGAGAAAGACATGGAGGAGGATATTTACCTGACTGCAATCTGCAGGCTGGATATCGGGATCGGCTGCAGCTGTGGGGGAGAGAATTAGCAAGCCAGCATAGCGGCGAGCTGCTAGTCTCTTCATCAGCTGATCACTCAGAAGCAGAGCCCAGAAGGGGGAGAATAAAAGCGCTATGTTTTCATACACAAATCAATGGGCTGGGGGAAATAGAAATGCCATACCCCATCTCCTGTCTGCAGCTCTCCGGAGTCTTTTTCCTGACTCTGGAAGGCCCCGAGCTTGTCTCCCTCTGCATGTTTTTAATATCGACTGCTGCCAGACACGAGTTATTTCTTTATTTATTTATTTTTTAAATCTTCCCACCCTGCTGTAAAAGTTATCGAGTCCATTTTTATTTATTTATTTATATATATTTTTTTGTATCTTACATTGCATTTCAAAGGGAAAGTGGTGTCAAATATCCTGCTGCAGAGAATCTTAAAAAAAAAAAAAAAAAAAAAAACCCATGAGTCCAGCCTGCAGCATCACAGGACAGTTCATACAGTTTGGACACGTTGCATGCGCGTAATCACCACGAGGGACTTGGGGTCACTTCCCCCTCCCACGCCCACACATTATATTTATTTGTAATGACCAGACACGTCATCAGATCCACCAAAAGTAGTCACTAAGTCAGTTTCCTTTGATGAACTGGGTCTGCAGGCTAGTTGAGAGGTGTCACTAAACTGTGTGGTGGCTCAGAAACATGCATGTGCGCATTTTCTGTGGACATCCAACATGTGGCTGAAGGAGAAAAACTGTTTTTACATAACCAGCTCTTAAATAGACTTTGTGCCAGATGTGTGCGCATCTGGATACAAACAGACTGACCAGTGAGGCAAGTGGTCATCACTTCAAACTGTCCAGGTTCTAAAAGTTCTAAAAAGTTCTAAAAATATAATATATATATATATATATCCCTACCCATATTTGGAACCTCAAATGTCTCTCCCTTGTTTGTGTTCAGCCGCAGAATTCCAGCAGGGTGATTAATGAAAATAACATTGACTCATATTGCACTTAATTTATGTGCCAAGACAGAAAGGCAAAATATCTCAGCAACACTGAGCTACTGAGCTGTAGCAGTGGACTGTTTCTAGTTTGGGCTGATATTCCAACACATCTGGTTTCTTTAAATCAATTAATTTTGTTTTCCACAGGAAGTATGCACAACATGCTGCTTTGTAGCAGCAAACAATGTCAGAACTCATACCGCAGGAAAAAAAGATAGAAATAAAAGATTGCGTAGCATGTTCTTTAAATCAGGCCAAACTCATAATGACAGCGCGCTGCCCTTTTGTATAATGCAGAGACTTGTGTAGCTCGGACTGGAAACCAGAGAGGATTCATGATGCACATGAGAGGAAGAGGCCATCCATGGTAGTGCTGTTATGCCACGCAGATCTTCTGGCAGCTGGCCATGGGCCATTTGTCACACTTAACTATTGCAGAGTGTACTTCTTACTCCTATAGCATTACTGTGGCTACCCTAAAGGTCTGTATGCAAACATAAAATGCTTTAATCAAACAGTTTAAATACATCTGACACACACAACTTCCTATATTAAATCCCTTGAAAACATACTTTTAGGCTTTTTTTAGTCCAACATTAATATTCAGGGCTGAAAAATACCAATACAATTTTGTGGGAAAGAAATCCTTTTGTGCAAGGAAATATGCAACTACACCCTTTTTAAAACTAAGCCCCGTCCACTTGGATCCAGTGGGAGGAGCCCTGACAAAAACATGTGGAATAACCAAATCTGTCTCCACCTCGGAAGAAACTAATATGTTTATAGACAACATCAATCCTAGAAAGATGCTGCATGAATAAATAAAGTGTTTCCATGGCATTTAAGTGACTCTGGCAGTAAAACCTATGGTGAGCACTTGCTACAGTTCATTTGAAGCCGCTTCCAGACTTAAAACTCTCTCTAACATTCTATTGGTTTGTATTTTCAGAATGCCAAAACATATTTTACCAGTTGATAACACATTGAAAAGAGATCAGGCAAACCATTCATCAACTTAAATGTTGAATGTCAACATGATTTCATCAACATCTTGTTTGATGACTGGATAAATTATGTAATAAATTATTATATCAATATCTAACTAACTGTTTTGGAGGTCTTACAGCAAGGTTACAGTACACAGGAATTTACTGGAAGAGAAAATGTCAGCTCTATGATGTGACATTTTCAAAAACATGCCTGGTTTGATTCCCTCCAATAACCATGACAGACATTTTATCACTTCACCTTTCTGTATTTATATTTTCTACTAGAATAAAAGTCCAACTAGATATAACATTTAGTCATCGCTTTTTTGCAATCAAAAATGATGGAAGCATCCTTTTAAAATGTATTGATAATAATATTAAAGCTTACAAGCCATAGTCTTACAAAGTATGCTGTTAGCAGTGGTATTGAAGAGTAAGGACCAGCATCTGAATGGACAGAAGTGACACTTGCACTTAAGTTTATAAGCTGTAAAGCTTGCTGAAGCTGACAAGATAATTAGCTGTCTATTCCCAAACTGAGGCCAGCATTGCACTTCCATCTGCTTAGATGGACAACTAACTTGTTTTGGTAAACAGTAAGCTGTAATGGGATATGGTGTGGAGGATACACCGTGTGTTTAATTTCCATCTTAAAGAGGCACATGTTTCAGAGCAGAGGAATAAGACGTAGGAACTCTATCATATAAACAAAGACATGGAGCACCACTTGCAGGCTTGAAATAATAAATCATTAGCCAGCAGATGTTAGGAACATGCAACATCTGTACTGTAAACTGTAGTCTTCTCCACACAGAAACAACTCTCTATGTTGATGGTATTTCTTGGCTCAGTGTACAGGGGGAATTTGATGCTTGCCCGTTTCACATGACATGTTATAAAAAATAAAGGAGCCCTTATTATGTTTATTTTTGCTTTTGAAGATTTCTTCTCTGAAAATATATTTTAATATATAATAAGGTGTACTGAAGTTTCTGCTTGAAGAGTATGCCAATGTTAAGTGACTGGGTCAGCTAGCCCAGATGAAATAGAGATATCATTTCAGTATTATGTTCCCAAGAACCTCTTGCTCAAACCCGCTGATTGTTGCCATGGCAACTGCAAAAATGTGATGGTGGACCTTGTATATCATTGAATTTTATTGCTGTTGCTGGGAAAATGGCTCAGAGTGCTCTCAGTCACACATGCAAAAGCTCTCATTAATGGGACACAGAGTAAGACTCAGCACACCTGAGCACCGCGTTCAAAACCTTTATGAATATGCATGTAAATCATGCAGAAATCATGCAGAAAACAAAAGCAAAGGGATTCAAGTCCCTAAGTCACTGCATGTTTCACTAACGTCAAAAATATTTTTATGATTGAAATTCTTGCAAATACACAGTTAATTCTCACTCAAAAAATTGGGCGATGACATCTTTTATGATTTCTTAACCTTAACACAAAATCTAAATTATCACAAAAATATCACGAAATTGAAATCGTGATAGTCTCTCTTTCAGTGCTGATGCAAGATTGAATTACAGTCCCACATTTAATTCCATGGAATATTAATTCAAACAGCCTGGATGGTACCATTGCACACTTTATTATGAATGTTTGATAAATGCTGTATAGCTCATTCAAAGCTGAAATTAAGTTTTAATTTGCAGTGCAAACATGGATGGAGCCAAACATTCTTTGATCAGGCTGGGATTTACTCTGTCAGATCACAAAGCCAACTTAAAGTGAATCCGTCTTTAATATCAGTCTTCTGGAAAGATGTTTTAAATTTAAAGCATCTTGCTGCCCTATCGTTATCAAATAGTAGTCGATAATAGCTCACTGAAAAAAACATTATGATCAAATAAGTGGGGACAGGATGGTCAATACCACAAAAAACCCACATATATTGTTATGAACAGGTTTAAACATTAAATAAGTTAATAATAAATATGTTTAACAGGCACTTGAATTTCCCCCATGGGGATCAATAAAGGAATATAATAATAATTGTTTCCAATTGGTTGAGCCACTGAGACAGAGTTGTGTGAGAAAATATTCATCCAAGACATCTACTGAAACCAGCTGAAATTGAAACCTGCTGCAGAATGAAAAGAGAACAAAGCTCTATTGAAAGCAGGAGTTAGTTACTCACTTATTTGGAAGTTTCTTTGCTTCATTTGATCAGTAACCAACAACAGAAAGGGACATGGTGAAGAAATAAACTGGAAAAAAACATTTTAGGGAAACTTACTCTAGAAATGAATATAATAAATGTATAACTCACATTCAATTTCTATTAAAAAATATATTATAAATGTGTACATAAACTATTAAAGATAGTTTCAAGTTCAACTGAAAAGAATGTCATACAGTCATGATGACAGGAGAGCAGTGCAGTCAATGATGAGAAGTCGCTTTATTCACAGAAGAGAAACCATTCGGCTGTCCAGCCTTCATCAGTGTCAAAGCTATCCATTATAATGTAGACACCGCTCATATTAGAAGTTTGACATTTTGGGAACTACGCCTATTTGCTCTCTTGCAGAGAATTAGAAGATATTGATGCTAGCAGCCAATTAGCTTAGCTTAGCCTAGCATAAGGACTGGAAACAGAGGGAAACAGCTAGCCTGGATGTGTCCAAAGGTCAAACGACATCCTCTTACAAGCACCTGAGCAAAGACGTGTATTTCCCAGGATACTGAAATATATCTTTGCAGTACATGTCATCAAAAACCCCACCTACCATGAATATGAGAAACAGAAGCTGCAGGTACTTGTAGTTGCATGTAGCTGTAGTTTTAGTGATAAAATTATAAAATAAAACATGTTGTAAATAAACTGTATACAATGCTTTATAATTATTCTAGTGAAGCAGTATAGACAGAAACAGCTAAAGTATAAACTTATAAATAGTAATACATTCTTCTTTTACATAACAATGAGAAATATGTATATATAAAGTTCACCTACTTTAAGATATTTTGCATATTGTTGTATTTTGCAGCTATAATATATTGTATTTAAATATAATTTACAAAGACAATTAAAACTAATAAAGAAACTTGGAAGGAAGTGATAGTATGTTAATTCTGCCATGCATAAATTACCTGCCGAGTTACATTATAGAACTATAAAGTGTTATGCAAACGCTTCCACCAGAATGCATGTCAGAAAATAGATCAAATTCAATCAATTGTCTGACAACTTAGTTTGGACATTGTTGAAATCTCCCCCATTTGATGTGAAGGCTTCGATACCGAGTCACCACATAAATACGATTCAAGAAGCGTCCGTTCAGGTTTTTTGGGCATCACCTCATTCAAACAGATTTCTGCCACCAGGGGAGGAGAGAGACTTGCCACTGTGACGAGCAGCTGCCTGTTAAGACACAAAAACACAATCCAAAAAAAAATGTTAACTACTCGCACAGATAGTTTGAATGTCAGTGTGAAGAAGTCGACCCACATACCCCTGTCTGTCCTTTGGAGAAGTTGGCATGTGCATAAAGGAGCACTGCAATGTCATTATGTCCCGCCTCCAGAGCAATAGACAAGGCTGTGCTTTCATCCTATAAACACACAAACTCAAATAGATTATGACTTCTGCTTTTTGTACATTTACAGACAGAAAAAAGCTTGTATTATTAATTATATTCAACATCTGCACCTTCGTTTCCCTGACATATTTAATGGAAATTCTAGTTCACTCTTTGCTTTCATAATTCTATATGTGAGACAAGTTGGAGTGTTTCAGCGTCTCAGCTTGAAGCCATCACATTGACAACACAGTAATGACTCACATACACTATCAGTGAGGGTGGCATCACAGTCCGGCTGTGCCAGCAGCAGTCTGACGATGTCGGCGTGGCCGTGCTCGCTTGAACACATCAGCGCCGTGGAGCCCTCGTCGTCCTGGAGATTGACCTCCGCCCCCTGTGCCAGGAGCGCCTGCACCATGTCCATCCTGCCGTGGCTCACAGCCAGCATCAGAGCCGTCTGCCCGGCCTGGAGGGCAGGCGACAAAACGCAGGAAATATACGGTTAATGATGCTGAGGTCTTAAACTTTTTACATATAGAATCAGAGAGATCACACTACCATTAAAGATATGCATGCAATAAAAATATACAGAAACTTTTTATTCTATGGCTCTGCAATTTTTTACTAAAGATCTTATAATTTTCCTGGACTTTAGAACTGATTATGTGTTAAAAAAAAGACAGTGATCAATTGTATTCATATCTTTGCAATTCAAATAAATAACCCACATCCTATATCTTTATTTTTTTCGTATTTTTACATCTCACTATGACATTCAAACATCAGATTTGAACTACAAATATAGTAATCCCAAAGAAATTAAACACATTTACTTATATACTATTAAAGATTCAACAACCTGAGGACAGACTGACCTGGCTGGCCTTGGCATTAACGTCTCCTTTAGTGAAGAGCTGCTCCACTACGCTCATGTCGGCTGGACTTTCCACAGCAGCGAGTGCAGCCAGCATGATAGGCGTGTAGCCGGCTTTGTTCTGCTGATTGACGTTACACACCTCTGTAGTGATGGTGGACATTTAGCCGGAAAAGAAAAAGACAAAGGAGAGGAAAGAAGATTAATTTATGGAATAAAGAGGTTTGAATCTGTAAATATTTGAAAACCCCTTTCCACCTTTACTGACTGTACCAAGTTTCACATTGAAATACCTATACAACAAAAAAACAATTTCAAATAAAATGGCCATATCATGGAAAAAATCTCATATATAGAGTTAACAGAAGTTATGGAGTTAAACTTGCCATTCAGGTCTTTGAGGTATTTGACCAAACACATTAAGCAGCATTAATCAGGCTTTTTTCTCCATCAGGATCAAAGCAAACATAACATTTCTGTGACACAGTAGATTATTCTCATTACTTTTTTTGTTGATTATATGCTTCTATTCCACCTGGCCTTGACTTGTGGAAGCTGAAGCAAAGCGTTTGGATGAAAATAATAAAGCGTACTAGATCTGCTCTACGAGGACACATATTTAATGTTTGCCTGTTTAATTACTATTGACTAAAGCCTCTGAATGGCCTGGCCCTCATTTATTTTTCTGAATGTTTTATCCCTTTTAGACCTGTGCACAGCTGGAGAAATGATTAATTATGTTATGTTATTAAGTTCATCTTCATTTCTAACCATCACCAGCACTACAGGTTTGGGGAAGATGCAGGCACTGCAGAAGGAGTACATCACTTTTGTTTTTGTTTTAACAACTAGTTTCACAAGCTAGAAAATGAGTGCATACACTTCTTCCGTGTGGTGTGGTATTGTTTTGTCATTTGCCCCCTAGTGGCTTTTGCAGAGCATAGCAATGTCTACAGATGACACAGAGCCAGAATGCTGACTACACAAAGGCTTCTACTTTTCCTGATAATATTACTGTACCTGCATCAAGCAGTTTCTTGACAATGCCAAAGTTGGAGTGAGACACGCTGTAGTGCAGAGCCGTGTTGCCATTGCCGTCAGCCATATTAGCGATATGCTGCAATACTTCTGGTGAAATGACCCGAAATGTGGACAAGTAATCCCCCATAGTGTCAGCAGCAGCTGACTTGTGGCTCGACACAGAGAACCACTCTTGCTGGAGTGTTTGTAGACAGTCATGCTTTGAGGGACAAAAAAAAAAGTAAGAAACAAAAACCATCAATGTGTTTGTATGCATTAATAAATGCCTTGCAAATTGCTATGAATCAGTGTGGAGAGAAATCAAGAGTTTGAATCCAAAGGAGCACCTTTTTATTACAATGATGTGACTGAACTAACTGACTAACTTTGTGATGAACTAAAATGCATCACAAAGCTACAACTCACGTCTAAAATGTTCTATTATAAAATATCATAATGTTTGCAGGTTTTTTTTCTTCAGTATGTTTCAGTATGAAATCCTTTTTGATTTTTGCCATAAAATATAATTATTTTTCTCTACTTTTATAGCAACTTATTGTGAAAGAGAAGAGTCTCAACTTACAAATATCATTGTTTTCAAGTTCAGGATAAATGCAATGACAGAAAATTACAGAGCCGACACATTCCTGTGCTTCTTCTATCCATTGCCAAAGCCATTTCTTTTTTAAATGGCATACTTGAACACACCCGGCCTCAGCATTTCTCCACACCCATCCAGTGACATACCATTAAACGTGCACACAGACGCATATATTCACACACAGCGCCCCTCAAGAGCACTAAAGCTGAATATAATCACCAAAACATACCAATTCCCCGCTGGATAAAGCCGCGTTATCACTCAGATGAATCTTTAAGGCTTGACAAGCAGAAAACATCGTTTCACTTATCTTACCCCTGAAAGGAGTAAAATGAAAGTTCAGACCTGAGTGGAAATCTCAAAAGTTTGACTCACATTGTAAAATGTCAACACTAAAAACCTTCTGGACTACATTACCTCTGTGTGTGTGATTTTGCAGAACCTTTTGACCCCTTGCTGGAGCCCCCTTTGCCCTTTCTTCCTTGCGTTCCATCTTGAGAAGCTTCCCTTGACTTTTTGCTTCCTTTCCTTTCCACTTGCTCAGAGTTGGCCTTCTCACAGGCAGAGAGCTCATAAGATGACATGGGGTCCAATCTGAGGCCAACACACAGTGGTTAATACACTGAAAATATGTTAAGATACTAAAGTGTTTTTGTGAAATAATAGTTTAGACATATGATGATTACCCTGTAGTCACCCTCATAAACTTCATGCTCTTCCTGATACTGCTACAACCTTGGTCGCCATTTTGTTTTTTCATTACAGATCGCAACACACCGGCGTTAGTTGACCTGTCTGGAAACAACAATCTGGAGATCAACAAACTTCACATATTACGCATTTTTAGCACATCTAAAGAAACATATAGAAACCCACAAGGTCAATCTAGGCATGAAGGGTGTATTCATGATTACAAATTTGACGGCCTCTTTAAAAAAATAGAAAGTTTTTGCTGACACCAGCTCCTCCTACGAAGCCATTCCATTTTAGACCCTTTGCCACAAACTGGTATGTGGCCCTCCAAAACCAGATATCATTCCAAACATTACAAGTGTATCCCTCTGAAAGTCAACATGCCAAGCCAAAGGCAGCCACTTCCTCTTAGACTAACGCGAGTTTAAACTGGGCATGGGAGCGGTCTGGAAGCAAAATATTTTGAAACCAGGATACTTTCACACAGACAGAATTCTTACCCGCCTCATTTCTGCTGTGTTTCTAATGAGAATGAACTTCATAACACAGTGACACACACACACACACACACACACACACACACACACACACACACACACACACACACACACACACACACACACACACACACACACACACACACACACACACACACACACACACACACATGCATGTTTACCTTTCAGAGCTGAGGATGTCTGTTGTTCCAACATCTGTATCATTCTTTTCACTTCTGATTCACTGCCACCTTGTTGGCAGATTCCTTGGTTTGCTTTGTCACACTTAGAAGAGTCAGCTAAGAGTTGAGATGGGGACTGAAACTCTCTGCTGACTGCAACAAAGAAAGAGGATATTAGTGAAGTTTTTGAATAGCAACAGCATGGAATTACAGATATTGCATACAGTATATTACATAATAAAAATAATAATTCACTATTAAAGGTACCTAAAGGAGTTTTTGACCAGTAGTGGCACTATGGAGCAATGTTTTGATCAGTGGGTCCCCATTTTGTTTGCATGCACATGGGTGATGTGATACACATTCATGGTCAGCATTTCAATAATGCAAAGTAGGGCTGTCCTCCATTAAATAAAATTTGTAGTCAACTAACACATGCGATTTTATCGATTAATCAAGTAGTTGATTCAATCGACAGGTCCTTAAAACTGAGTTCTCAACAAAGAATCACAAAAAGCCCCACTTTTAATATTGTGGTTATCAGAGATGTGTTTAGTAAATAAATCATTCAGAATGAAAAAAGCATAAAAAATGACTTATCGACCCTAATAAATCTTAGTAGACTTAGACCAAAGGGACCGATTAGACGACTAATCGACTAAGATGTGGCAGTTCTAATTAAAAGGTTTAGCAAGCTATATAGCGTTGTTTGGCTATTCCACGGGTTGACAACTGGTGGCCATTTAGATGTCAATAAACAAAGCACTGTACCAATACATTAACTAAAAAAGAAGACTGCTAGCCAACTTAAACATGGATGCAAACACACAATGCTTTGTGTGTGTATAAGCTACATGTCGATTACACGAACTAAATCTACAGTGTTACCTGATTCCTGAGAATCTAATTGTTGGACTTCCGTTCCTCCTTGTCCTTCAGCTTTGTTATTGCAGGACATCTTGGAGCTGGCACTTCCTTTGCTACTCTGCTGCTGGACAAACCCATCTCGCTGCTGAGCTTGGTGGTCTTCTGTGAGCAGGTCCCCATGCTCCCTAAGGAGCCAATGCATCTTCTCTATGTAATGGTTCAGATCGGAGTCCCAATTGGACTGTGAAGATTGCTGGAACTTCTGGCCAGGTGTGCTGGATGAAGCTGACAAATCCCGTATCCTCCCGTCTCCTACACCGATGCTCCTTGTCATGATGGGGTCAGGGAGATGGGAGGGTCCAGACGCCATATTTCGAGTTTTCAAACCAATCAGGAAATTCTCATTAATGTTTGTAAATCCAGTGCCAGCGTCTCTGGTTACCTTGGCGACCGTCCCTGGTGTTTGTTTTAAGGCACTTCCTGGCAGATTTGCAGTTCCTACACCAACTGTTCGGGTCTCTGGGGTGCATTTGTCGTCTTTGACCCTATTGCCGACTGACACTGTCCTAGTTAAAGTCTGAGTGGTGTTGGTGTGCTTGTCTTGGGTACTTAGGACAGTATTAGTGCTGGAGTCTGTGTTGAAGGCATTTCTGGTGTTGGTAAAGCGAGACACTGAACTGGAAATGGTGTTGGTACGCTGAGAAGTTGTTTGGGGTGATGCCATGATTCCAAAATCCACTCCTCTGACTTGATCTGTGGCAATACCTTGAGAAACCACTTCCTTTGCCTCGTAGATGATCACATCTACAGAACAGTCCCCACAACCAACCGAATGATACTCAATCTTTCTTTTCTTAGACCCCAGATTCTCCACCGGTACCTCTGTGTTGGTTTCTGCATCACATAACTTTATCTCCATCCCAACTCCTTGTGTGTTTGTTAAGACTTGGATCCCCACACCCTTCTCCATGGTCTCCACCCGCTCCCTGACCTCCCACTGGGTCATTGGCACATCTGGTCCTGTGCAAACACTCTTCAGCTCAGGTCTGAAACAAGATACTCCCACAGTCTTCACCTCTGTTGCCTCCCCTGTGCTGGCATCTCTGAGCTCTGTGTGATTACCCACTCCCTGGCTTGTGGTGTGAGGCCTTGCCTCGGTGCCTGTGCTCACAGTGGACGGTCTAGCAAAGGAGGCTTTATCAGCTCGGTTCCTCGCTCCCGCAGCCTGAAGCTCCAGTTTCAGACGGCTCATCTCTGTCTGGAGAGCGGATTCTTTCAACTCGGCTTCTAAGTGACAAACTTTCTCCTCCAAGGCACCAATTATTAGTTGTTGGGCATCAATCTCTGCGTCCCGTTCTGTGTAAATTCCAAGATTGACTTCAGAGACTTCTGTTCCAATTGACCTCATCTCTACCTGATCAGTGTGCACATATTTGTTTTCTTTTGTGGGTTTAGACAAATCTGTATCTATATCGTTATCAGTTCCAACTGCGACTGATTTGCTAGCCTTTTCGTGCAGAAGGTTTTGGCCTTTTCCATGCCACTCTTGCAAATGTCCGCCTTTGATGGTTCTTTCCAATGCCTGCATCTCTTCAGTCAGTTGTCTGAACTCCTTGAGGTCGTTGCAGTCACTTCTCATTATAGCCTCAACTCCTTCCTCCACATTCACTTTGTTCTCAAAGTCCGATTTTTCACGCTACATGCTCTCTTACAGATCACGTCATTCACATCCTCGTTGTCACTATGGTTCTTGAGCTGAGTGACCAGCTGCCTCTTTTCCTCCTGAAGGACTGAGATTTTCACCTGGAGGATAGGTATGATTGTGACCTGCTCCTCCAGCTCCTTCAGCCTCTGCAGAGCTACCACCATCTGGTCACGGACATGCTGAAGGTGCGTGGGGCCGAGACTTGTAACTGAGGTGCTTCTACCGGAGCTCTGCGGGCTCAGCCTGAGGCATCCTGTGCTGCCTCTACTGCCCATGGACGAGCTAAGGTTGACGTGCATATCACTTCCTGAGCCGGTAGGTTTGTTCCCATTGTTGTTGTGATTATACACGCCCAGGCCAGTGAAGGGGGAGATCGACCCATGGGAGCTAACCCCACCAAAGCTGGCCAGTCGACGACGGGGATGGGGCTGAGGTGGAGGCTGCCTCGTCACCTCCTGATCCAGGTGTTTGAAGGTCTCTATTAAGGTCTTTTCCACCACGGGGCTTTGTCTTTGTAAAGCAAGAGATCTTGCAGCAGGCTGAGGCTTTGACTCATTGGGTGTCTGAGAGGCTGCCGGTCCTTCATTCCTGGAGGGTTTGTTATCCAATGAGGAACCATGTGGTGGAGGAAGAGGAGGTCGACCTCTGGTTGCAGACGACATGCCCAGTAGTCTTGTGTCATCACTGCTCGATGGTGACAAGGATTCTGCTGAATGCCACTGGCTGGATGGAATGCCACTCTGTGTTTTCTCCTCATTGTTGACGGCCGCCCTGGGCCTCCTCTTAAGGCTTAGCCGCCTAATGGTGGCGCCGTGTTGGAAATCGTTCACACACTTAAGGTAATCCACGTCTGACTGATAACTGCAGTCAATCCCAAGGTAGTTAGGAACGCACTCTTCAGGGTTTTGACCTGTTAGACCGACAGTGGAATAACCGTAGTTTATTAGTCTTGCTTGAGAAAAGAGTAGTCCACATACAACGTTCCTTATTGCATGTAATAAAAAATATACGAAGAAAATCTCCTCCTTAAAACTACAAAACAACTTAAAATCTACAATAGCAAACTGATGATATTAAGGATAGAAATTGTTTTAACTCTCCATAACAATAAAAACATCACACACAAAAACAACAATATAATATGGAAACTACAATCTCTCTCTGCTCTATACAGCTTCATGCTATATAGTTTCTATAGTTTCCTTTTTCTTTCCTTACCTTAGTGTTACACTCTCATAAGCGACTGATTCTATTCGAGCCACGAGCCTTCCTTTATATCACCTCGAAATGTTTTTGACTATAAACTCTTTTAGGCTGTCCCACAAGAAGAGGAGGGACAGAGGAGGATTTAGCAGTTGTGTAGACACTGTTCTCAGTAGTCATTTCTCTCCAAATGGTACGTCTCTCTACATAGACTGAACCCACTCTATAATTACTTTGCAACTCTCCCTAAAAATGCCTCACCAAATGCTTGGCAGGTTTTCTCAACCACAGTCATCTTCCAAGTATTTCAGCCAGTCGGTGAACACGCAAAAATCAACAAAAATCAGTTTGAGAGGAATCTGTGTTTAAGTAGACGAAGATAACCCACTCTTTGCAATTTTTTAATTCCATCTTAACCCCTATAGCTAAAGGCTCAACATATATCGTGCGTTACACATTTAACATTTCGAGATATGAAATCCACTTCAAGAAAAAAATCATAATTACCTGACACATTTCTCAAGATGTAACTGCCTTGAGCCATGAATATGGTTCACAAAGTATCAACAACGGAGCAATTCCTTTATATCCAGTGGAGCATTTTAATAAATCTGTAAATAAAAGAAAAACACTTTGCAACTACAATTCACCTCTTGATAATTAGCTTTTACTGTTCATGTATTGTCCCACTGCATCACTCGTTCTTTCTATCTCTCTCTCTCTCTCTCTCTCTCTCTCTCTCTCTCTCTCTCTCTCTCTCTCTCTTCCAGCCCAGGTCCAGCAGTCAATAACAGCTGACCTTACAATGCTTACATACAGGAAATGCAATACCAGGCCATGACACATAATAGTTAATTCTGCAAAAAGTACAGTGAGCAGAAGGCTAAGCCTCAGTGCCTCACCGCATCACAATGCCGTATCACTTTCTCATCAGTAAGCAGCACCTTCTGTTCTCAGCACATGGAGGTTTTGAGTGGAGCAAAGCATGCACAGAGTTCTGTCAGCATCTCGTTCAGTACATATTTTTCTCCCCTCATAGACAGCCGGTCACATTTGCAAGTCAAGTGAATAGTCGAGTAGTGTTTTATAAGATCACATGAGATAGGAAAGGAGATAAAAGTTTATTCCAGCAGCAAAAGCATCATGATTCAACATAGAAAACACATTTAATGTACAGACAAGGAAAGTATTAAATGAATATGGTACTAGAGCTAGAATGTCACAGAACATAAAGAATTGCAGATTTATGCAAACATATACTGCTGTCAAAATCAACATCAATAATCTCCTTCGCTGCACTAACATGGATCACTAACATGTAACATTTATATATATATATATCACATTCAACATCAAAATCAAGCTTTCTCCAAACTGACATTCTCATCTGAAGCCTGAGTGATCACATAACATCGAGCCTCAGGCAATAACTCCAATAAGTTTTGCAAGCTCTCTTTAGAGTCAGCCACAGTGACCGAAAAGTACTATTTTCTGCTGCTTTCAGATGAATGTTACAGAGTGACAGGGGGAAAACTCAGTGTAGGAAAGCAGACTCAATATTGCAATTAAATAGACAGATTTGTTTTTTCAAAAAAAACAGAATAAGAACAAACAACTAAAGTTCGTTATTTGTTGTAATTTTTTATTTTTCCCACAGAAATACTCTGGGTTTTGCAATTAAATTTAAGGAGACTTATTTTGTGTGAGATTTAAAACACCTGTGTTACTGTCATTGGTATGCGGTATCATAAAGTCAATAGTCTAGAGGATTCAGGAAAAAAAATGTATGACCCGACCCAATATTTCCTTTTTTATTGTAAATTAGCCGATAATTAACAATTTTAAAATAATAAATGGAAAAAAGGAAATGATTTGAACTGGTCATAACCATAACTATTGAACATGTGGCCTACAACTCCCAGTAAAGAGGTCAAGTGGGCTCTGCTTTTTTTTTTTAAGGGGTCACAAGGCAGAGTGGTTGGGTCTAGAACGGCTGTTTTCTGGGTTTTGTGGAATAGTCCAAAATGTTTTCCCCCCCTTTCTCTATTTTGCAGCCAGGTGGTCTGCCAGCCCTCATTATCATTCCCCTTATCATATTCTCAACTTTTCACACCCACAGAACCTCCTGCAACAGGTATGTTCTCCTGAAAAATAAGATATTCTCCAGTTACAGATGGAATTATTGCAAAATGTCTCTTAAAGAAAGGACAGAAATTGACTTTCGATTTATCAAATTAGTAATTTAGTGAGCCAGGCTGGATGTAGATTAAGTCTGTTACTTGACTTTCTTATGGTGAACAGAATGCATGCAAAAAATGCAATTTTGTTTTTTTTTTTTTGTCAGTGCGCGTTTACCTGTCCGTCAATTTACATTAGGTAGCTTGCAATGTGATGGGATGTCACTCACCTGTGCAGGAGAAGGCAACCCCAAGTTGGGGTGATGCAACTTTAAATAAAAAAAATAAGTCTCAAAGTGTGAGTTGGGAATAGTCATTATTGAGACATTAATGCTCTTTCCTCCTCTGCACTCTTTTATTTGGTATTTGTCTGTGAAACGGAATAAGTTTTCGCTCTGCAGCAGTCGGGCAGCTACTGCGCATGTGCGGAGAGCTGTCAACATGCACAGCAGCTGCTCCTGGGAGTCGGTCAGGTGGTGAACAGTCCTCTGTAAAATATTGATGATGTCCTTTCTTCTAGGACTACATGATTTTTTACTCACAACTTTCTGCAGGCTTCCTACCAAAAGAAGGGCTGGTTAAATTGCATTTTCTTTACCAATAATAATCCTAAATAAAGAATGTTATATTTTTTAGAATATGTTATTTTTCTTAACACAAACTCCTAATGTATGTGTACTGTAAAATGCTAAGCAAACATGATTATATTAAGGTGTGTATAGTCATAAATTAACTTTTCCCTCTAGTGGCATGATTGGGAGACTATATAAGTTTTCTAAAGCCAAATAAAATGACAGAATATGTATTTGTATATTCTGCAAGGATTTAACTACAGTATTCCACAAATTAAATTAAAGTAACAAATGGGAAAAAAAAGAAGTTAGTCACTCTAACATCCTGCAGTCTTGCACAAGGTGGTGAAAGTTTAAGGAAAGAAGAAAGAGACTGCCTTTATATAGAGAGAAATACATAAATTGTATTGATTTAAGGCACAACTGAGTTCCCTGCAGGAAATGGCCTGCTGCTCCTTAGAATTGAATCTTTGCCCAGACTTCATTTATGTTCAACAGCTTGTAAGTTGCACAGCGACATCATGTGGACACAGTGGAGAAATACATTTTGCACTCTACACTATTCCAGCAATACTAAAATTAGTTATTGTAAATTTAAGCCGAATAACCAAGAACAATAGTACATTTTAGTGTTACTTCTGTAGTTTGCAGACTAATCATATATATGATTTATTAGGACTATTTTGGAATTGTGTGTATGTGTGCGTTGAAACCAAAATCGGTTGTGTAAGCTTCTTTTTGTTAACTCTCACATGATGGGTCTGCATTTGCAACTTCATTGTTATCATTAACCCAAAAACACTGTGAATGGTGTGTGATTAACCATCATACTCTACCCCATGGTGGTGGTTATTATCATGCCGGGTATCTTGTTAAGTTCAAAGTTCAACTTCCCGTTGTGACACAGGTCTCTGGCACTTTTCATGTAAGCGTACGCAGAGACAACATGCACTTTGACTGTTTCTGTCTATTAACTTGCAAATACTGTTTTATCAGCACGTCATATTAAAGGTGTTGAATGAATCATGTAGGGTCGGCAAAGGACAGTGAGTCCCAGGATTTGAACTTTACACCTCTTTAGGATCATGCAGGAAAGGAATGTCAAAGCAGCAGGCAATGTGTATGCAGAGAAGTCCTAGTTAGACATATCTAGTGCAAGCTGTGCACCATTTTTTTTTCTTCTAAAAGGGGGTTATTGCAGGGAAAATGTATTAATGTTAGTGACTGTGCAAAGTATGAGCAAAATAAATCATATTCACATTTTGGCATTTGTAAAGATAAACTAATGAAAGTTAAAATAAATAGGCTTAGAGCATTTGTTGATGCACTGTAAGGAAGAAGGAATCAGACTAGGTGATGAACAAAGTGCTGTATAAACATTGTTTTCTGTTGAAAGCTTTTGGAATAATTATGCACTTCGGCACCATGAACACAATGAAGCAATTGTGTTGAGAGTAGGTGCCTTTTTGAGTGTAACATCACTCAATTCTGCCTTAATTAAGTGATTTTATTCATACAAAAAGTTGCTTACTAATTATATTTTGCAGAACCTTGAACAGAACAGTACTGACTGGAAACCCCCCCCAACACAATCTCTAATCAAAGTGAAGAGGGGATTGAATCAGGCTAAGGTTATTGTTAGTGTAAAACAATCCACTATCTTTGAACTTTGCTCTTTTAAACCCACAGTTAAAGAAGTGATCAAACCGACCTCTAACGGCATGAAAGGACACTTTTGATTGGTCGGAAGAGTTGCACACCCCCGTCCCTTCCCCTATTTCAGTTCTAGAGTCCACTTTTTTTTTTAACTTCGGGTCCATGCTCACCTGTTGCTTTTGAAGCATTAGGTCCCAGTCCAGATCCCACACCTGACAGCCAAAATGTCTGACAAAGGAGCCTTCGACACCAATGTGCAGACCCTCACCAGGTTTGTTCTGGAGGAGGGCAGGAAGGCCCAAGGAACCGGTGAGCTGACCAACTTGTTGAACTCCATCTGCACCGCCGTCAAAGCCATTTCAACGGCTGTCAGGAAGGCTGGGATCGCTAACCTGTGAGTATTCATCTTTTTTTTATAATAGAGAGAAACATGCATGTGTCTGAATTTGAAGGCTGCTCAATTCTCACTGGGACAGTTAATAAGAGGCAGAACTATAGTTTGCACCCTATTGGACATATAGGAATCAATCAAGGTTATTATTTCTTTAATTTGCTTTTATTTTGAAATTATTTTAGGTTAGCAAGTTTCTATTCCAGTCCAGTAGTTTTTCTGTCTTAAATGTGTCTGAAATAGTCATTTATATCTGGGTTTAGTGTTTGCTTTAGTTACATGAAGTATGACATAAGAATCATTAAGCAGTTTTAACTTCAGCCCCGTCCAAAGGTAAACTCTGAACATGTTGTGTATATTCCCCCAGGGCAGAGGTCAAGGAGTTAATGGGCTTTTCTGACCTTTCTCATGGGTTTTCAACAAAGATAACAAAACATTTAAGAGGCGTTTCTCTCAGTTTACAAGGGATTAAAGCATTTCCTCCACTGTGTTTTTGAAATTGCATCAAAATGGACAGTTTTTGTTCTGGTTCTGATCACTTCAGTCTGCTCCTCTTTCCTCTCTCTCTCTGAAGGTATGGCATCGCTGGAAGCACCAACGTGACGGGGGACCAGGTGAAGAAACTGGACATCCTGTCCAACGACCTGGTCATCAACATGCTCAAGTCCTCCTTCTCCTCCTGTGTGCTGGTGTCAGAGGAAGACGAGAGGGCCATCATTGTGGAACCGGACCAGCGGGTACTAACATCTGTGAACACTATATACATGCATGTCTGTGCACATATGTGTCCTTTTTCTAAAGTTTTTATCTGGTGTTATTGTGACATTGATATTATCATTGGTTCTCAACATACAGGGAAAGTACATCGTGTGCTTTGATCCACTGGATGGTTCCTCAAACATCGACTGTCTTGTCTCGATCGGAACAATTTTCGCAATCTACAAAAAGGTGAGCCAAACACTGATGTTCTAGTGAGCCAATTGTTTCGTATGGCATTCAGGTATATTTTAAATGAATGTTCCCTGAATCTATATTTTTTATTATATATTTATCCGTATCTGTAGATGTAGGGTTGAGTGGTGGAATGTAGCTAAGTACATTTACCCATTTACATGTACAATTTTGAAGAATAGTACATGTACTTCATATATTTCAATTTAATGCTACTTTGTACTTCTAATCAACTAGATCTCAGTGAGGAATATTTTTGCTCCATTACATTTATCTGACAGCTTTAGTTGCTAATTACCTTACTGATTAAGATTTAACATACAAATTGTGCGATTATGTACATTTAATCAATAAAATACATCACTTTAAATTGTAGTGTGTCTACCTATGCTCAAGTAAAAGATCTGAATACTTTTTCCATCACTGGTAGGGTCTTCCACCTCACATACAAGGAGACTTGTATTCTCCACTTTGGATGACATATTAACTTTAAACAAATATATATTTAACTCCAAGGGTACCCAGATCCCTGTATCCATAAAACAACGTCCTCCAGCCCTGTATCCTTGTCAGAAACAACAACATTTTACTTCCAGTGTCAACAGTCGTATTGGTTTTAATTGTTTTTTTTGTGTGTTTTGTTCCATAGACCACAGATGACGAGCCATGTGAGAAGGATGCTCTGCAGCCCGGAAGAAACCTCGTAGCAGCTGGTTACGCTCTGTATGGCAGTGCCACCATGATGGTCCTGTCCACTGGACAAGGAGTCAACTGCTTCATGCTTGACCCTGTAAGACAAAGGCTTTACTGTCATAGACATCAAAACTGTTACCTCATTATATATCTTGTGGTTTTGTTACTATGATTCCTTTTTGCTCCATATTTCAGTTTTGTAAGTGTCTTCATTCTTTTTCATTATCTTATGCATTCTTATATCTTATATATACATATCTTATTCTCTTTCAGGCAATCGGTGAGTTCATCTTGGTGGATCAAGATGTGAAGATTAAGAAAAAGGGAAAGATCTACAGTTTGAATGAAGGATATGCGCAGCATTTCTATCCAGACGTGACAGAGTACCTACAAAAGAAGAAATTCCCAGAGGTAATGGCAATAAGAATGTGATCAGTGTTGCATTTGAACATTACTACTTTGCAAAGGCCTGATGTGAAATCTGCTACCCAAGTGGCCATTATTGCATATTTAGAACATATTTTGGATTCTGAATATGAAGGTGACATACTGACTCATAAATTCACAAAAATAATCCTGCATTTTATGTTTGTGTCTCCAGGATGGTTCTGCTCCATATGGCAGCCGGTATGTTGGTTCAATGGTAGCTGATGTTCATCGTACGTTGGTGTATGGAGGAATCTTTTTATATCCTGCTAATGTCAAGAGTCCTAAGGGCAAGGTGAGCATATTGAAATGGCCAAAAAATTGTTTAATCTTGGAGAAATTTCACATCATCTATGTCAACATCAGTGACTCGTCTTGTGTCTTCTCACTCCTATTTCTGCTTCTTGCCTCTCAGCTGAGGCTGTTGTATGAATGCAACCCCATGGCCTTCATCATAGAGCAGGCGGGAGGCATGGCCACCACAGGAACCGTAAATGTTCTGGACATCCAGCCCACCAACATCCACGAGAGAGTTCCTGTGGTCCTGGGATCCCCCGATGACGTAAAGGAATATATTGCCATCTGTAAGAAGCATAATAAATGAGGTATTCCACTATGCATCCACCTAACACAGCCTTTATAATGACCATCAATTAGTAAGTTGTATGTAATAAGGTATATTTCTGTTTTTGAATTCAGCAGGTTTATGCTGAGCATTCCCTCAAATGCACTGATGAAGGAACCAGAAACCTCACTGGGCCTACAAGTCTGCCTCACACTGTGCCAATTCCATCTTGCTGCTGTAAGCGTTATTTGTAGAGACCCTGTATTTTTTAAATAAAGGTGAATGACAAGATGCTTTTGTTCTTAATTTAATTACAAAAGTCTTTGTTTGCATGTCTCAATGTAAGGACATGGTAAAATCAACTTCTATGTTTTAAAATTCTTTATTTATAGATGTTATTCCCACCCAAATTGGCCATTTTGTAATTATTTTGTTACCACAGCACATCCACCTCAAACTATTTCAGCCTCCTTCAATGGCTATAAAATTGGAGGCCTAATGGAACAATTTGGGCTGAGGTATAACAGGATGTTTACACACAGTCACACCTGGAAGCTGCAAAGTACACAGTCTGATCTACTGGCCACAGAGCAACTGGTAGACAAATATTTGTCTCCTTTTGACGGACCCAGGCTAGCTGTTTCCCCGTTTCCAGTCTTTATGCTAAGCTATGCTAAGCTAAACGCATGCTGGGTCCAGCTTCATATATGACAGATAAGGGATTGGTTTAAATATTCTCATCTTGGCAAGAAAGTGAAAAAACATAACACAAGTTAGAGGATGGTAGATCACTATTTTTAGTCCAAGTCAATTTACAACTTTCATTTCTCTCAGACTCTGTGTTCCTTAATAGCCTCTTATGATTTCTGGCATCAGCAACACACTCTGACAGGCCTTAGAGACAGAAATGTTTCAGCTTCGCCACTCCACCAATGAGCCATAAAGACTAACTGAGACAAACGAAAAGATCAGACAGTATGCTCACACGAAAGTCTTATTCAATCAACCAAGTGTATTATGAAAGCAGTCTTTATGGTTGGTAGGACAACGAGGCCTACAAAGTCATCACACCAGTCATAATTTTCCCTCATATTGTACCATAGCTTCCAGAAAAAAAAATAGATTAAAAGTCTGATATGAAACTTAATATTCTTTTAATAACGCTACAGCACATAATAACAGTTATTTGGATATTTGGCTGCTGATGTCACTTGGAAACTTGGCATTGAAGCGAAAAAGCTCCTCTGAGAGCACAATGGAAACATATTTTTTTTTCTAACTTACATCTTGGCAATCTAAAGCCTCTTGAATGTTGCATGTGAGTCATATGGAAGTTACATTTTGTGAATTGATAGCAGATGTTTGATCAGACACTGAAGGCTCAGGGCTTTACAAAAGAACCTCTTTGTGTTTGTAGAGAATATAAAATAATTCATGTAGCTCCAGCGTGTTGGATGGAATCCATATTGTCTGGTATTCAATACAAACTTAACCACTTCCTCTTTTTTATGTGCGTTTGTCGGTGTCAGCGTTCAGAGGCCTCAGTGCCCATGAGACACACAAACACTTACACATTACAGGCACACTTGTTTATTTCCAGTTTGTTCAGACTGTGTATGATTATAGGTTACTGAGTCAATATTTAGATTTCGCAGGAAAAGCAAAACCCAGCATGTTTATTTTTCCCTTGCTACTGTGTGCGATGTGTGTGTGCGCTGTGTGTGTGTGTGTGTGTGTGTGTGTGTGTGTGTGTGTGTTTATGCGTGTAATGTATGTTTGCTCATGTTAAAGGACAAAATAAGATAACATCTTAGTTTGAATAATAGATCTAATAAAATAAGTATTAAAAATAGTTAGTGCACTGCAAGCATTACTGTTCAGTCTAGTCTGAAGACATTTCTTCTGCTGCATCCATGTCTAACTATTATTGTTTTCAGAAAAAAGAAAAACAATGTCAAATTAAAATCATAAAACATAGGCTTGAAACAACAGTGGTGGGTAATATTTAATCAAATAATGTTACTATGGCTACTTCTGCCAACTGATTTAAGATAAGATAAGATAAGATAAGATAAGATAAGATAATCCTTTATTAGTCCTGCAGCGGGGAAATTTGCAGGCTTACAGCAGCATAGAGTAAAGTGCACACAAGAGACATAGTAGAAGAAAGACAAGATAAAAAATGAAAATAAAAAAAACAAGTATTATAAATAAGCAATAAGAAACAGTAGAAAAACAACAATAACTGAAATATTATATTTACTCTTTAAATTAATAATAAATGCTATAAAACAATACGTAAGATGTTTGCAACCCTGTTTCGTCCCTTTCTTTCTGTCTCACCCTGACAGGCCAGTACCTGCTGTCTTCTGCTGTGGCCCTTCCCTGTCTGTCTGATATCCCGCCCGTGTCCAGACAGGCTCTGTTTACTTTACACTCTGATGAAGAGTGTCATAGCGGTGCGTCTGTGGTGTGTCTCTGTAGCTGACAGCTTACTCAACAACCACCAACCCCTCCATGCAGCGCATCTCAGTTTAGATGGTGCTCGATGGGGGGAAAAAAGTCACAAAGACAAAAGATCCTCCAGTTTATGTATAAGCACATGTGTTTAATCCTCGCTGGCTCTGTCCGGATTGAAGTATCTCAACAACTAAAGGATGGATTGTTATGCAGTTAGGTTCAGATGTTTATGGTCTCCAATAGATTAGTAGTCCTACTGAGTGTGACGATCCTGTGACTTTTCCTCTAGCGCCACCATGAGGTTGACATTTGTGGCTTTATAGTGAGTCATCTCAGCAACTAGTGGTAAAAGAAGAGAAAAGGGACACGACATCAAAGCAAACAATGACTGTGGATCTTTTTAGTACATTTTAGTCAAATAGCATTGCTAACACGTTTTGGTGTGGCTTTTTGGTTTATATAATATTGTTTTGACTTAAGTTTATTGATACCTGCAAACATCATAATAATATTCTCTTCCGTCTCAGCAGTACTTTGTTTTAAATGCTAGCAAATGGTAGCATGCTAACATGAAAAGGTCATTGAGAGGTCATATGCTGTTTTGTTTCAAGGCTGTTGTTTGTGCATTAAAGGGAAACTTTTCATGCTGTCGTTTTGGCCAGGACTCCCTTGAAAAAAGAGATTTTTAATCTCAATGGGAATATACTATAATAAAAAAAAGAATAAAATTCAAAGCCTAGACTGTACATAAGAAGTGGATGTGCTTTTAATGAAGTCAACCATCGGTGTGCCCTTCCATCATTGTTGCTGGCCGTCACCATCTTTGCTTTTTACAACCAGAAATAACATGAGAGGTTGGAGCAATTACAAACAAACGCTGAATAAGGCATTTTTACACGGCCAAAAAGGTTACAATTAACGTTTAATGAACTAAAAACATACTGTGAAATGGTTTAAGTTGTAAGACGAAATATGGATATTCTCACAAAGTTGCTAGCATGAGTGATTGGCTCTTCATTTTCTAATAAATTCCTTTATTAGATAGCAGACAGTAAAGAGTTGAAAGGAAATGAGGGGAGACAGAAATGGGGAATGACATGCAACGAGGGTCTTCAACAGTAGCTCATAAGCAAGAGATGAATCTATCTATATATCTCTTCAGCCAGAGAGACTTCCACTATAAACACGATTCTGTCTGCCAGATTGTGTACCATAAGAAGGTTTTATAACTTCAGTCATCAGACTACACATTCAATGTACCACCCCACCTCTTGTTTAACTCATCGGCATGGCTTTCCTCAGCACAGTGACAGTAGGCAGACTCTGAGAGCCAATGTTTAAATTAAACATAAACTCTGTATCCCAGACCACCCTGACCGGAGCTAACTGCTAATCCAAATACCGCCTTAGAAACGACCCATATTTGTACCTGATAATTCACGCATCCCTGATGCCGCCCACCCTCTGCCCCACAAAATACTCTTATTTTGGAAGCAACAGTCCAAGTTTCCTTGGTAGATTCACATCACAAGACATATACATATATATATTTCGACATCCAAAATCACAAATTCAAACTGACAACTGAGTGAGATGAGTCAAAGCTTTTTTCTGACATAACTCTTGTTAAAGACTGGAACCCAAAGTGATTCTACTGAAGCCAAGTTGCATTGGAGAAACCCTCCAGTGAAATGTTTTTGTCCAAAGTTATGTTACTCTGCAACATTAATGCTTGCAGTGCACTGAGCTGGTTCAGTAAATTCTCTCAATTTTACAATTGATATGAGATTTTATTAAATATCCATCTGCTCATGCATTTCAGACTTATGCTTTTAACTACTGATTTATGGTAAATGTCTAGGTCAGCAAAATAGCCGGCAATAAATCAGAACAAAATAAATCTCTTGATCTTCTCTCTTGTTTCATTCACGGTGTGTCAAATACAGTACGCTAGCAACCAGGATATTTTGTGGTTTTTGTCTGTGGAAGTAGAGAAAAAAGTCCAGATTATCTTGATTTGTTCTATGGTGTCATGGATCGGGACAGTTGGATCAGACCACCGATGGTGCTGCGCCTTGCAAAGGGTGGTGTGTTTAGATTAAACCCATGTGGTTACTGTCACAGTGACAGCCTCATCTGGGCTCTGACCACCAGAGTCTTTTTCTTTTGTAGGATATGTGTCTATTAAAGTTCAGGAACAAAAACTATACTAACATGGAAGGAATCTAACCACCAAACTACAGGCCTCTTCATCCACATGAATGAAAATATAGTATATCAAAGGCAGCTCTTGGATGTCTTTGCAGTTGTTTGGATGTTTTTGCATGAGGGGACTGACACTCTTCCCGTGTAATACAACTCTACAGTTATTGTACTGGATCAGCAATTTTTGACCCAAAATGTAACGAATCAGCCCACAAGCTTCCAGAGTCTAAAGCCTGAAGTTTAAGAATACTTTTGAGGCTGGCAGAAAGATAATCTAGGACCAATTGCCCCAGGCTTTTCAAACAGCGTCTTCAATTCTGCTCAAACGTTGTGATTACTCAGGCAAATGTCAGGGAAGCGCCGGGTCACATCTCATTTTCTGTCTCCTTAAACAGCAGCTACGCCTTAAAGATTGAGCTCAAAATGCGCCCCGCGTTGGCGGGATGCCAGACGGACTTAGTTACAGAATGCGCCATGGAAATGAAAGACCAGCAATCTTGTATCCTGCTTCTCCATCTCTGTAGTATAGGTCTGTGCTGTGTGTGTACATGCATGCAGAGTAATATCCCACAATGATCCCTTCTAGCTCAGACTAAAGAATCTCATATCTTTAAAAAAACATAACCTCCTTCCTTGCTGGCTTGAAGACACTAGCACAACATTTTGGGAAATCGAGTGAGAGTTAAATGAGATGATTGATCACTATATTTGTCCGTGAAATATAAGGTGACACTGATAGCCAGCGGCCAGTTAGCTTAGCATAGCACAAAGACTGGAAATGGGGAAACTGCCATCTTGTCTGAAGGAAAGAAAAACCCACCTATAGGTCCAACTCAAGCTCTCTATTTCTATTTCTATTTCTTGGCCGCCACCAGTAATTTCCTGGAGTTAGTGCTGGTTTCCTGACAACCGCTCAGAGCCAAGAAATATATCCGCCCATAATCATCACCTTGGTTTTTGAACATAATAATAAGCAAGTGATATATAAGGTGTTAGTGGACTTTAGAAGTGCCATTGTTGTGAGGGGTGTTTTGTTACCATTTGACAGAGCCTGACTAACTGTTTCCCCCTTTTACCAGTCTTTGTGCTAAGTTTAGCTAACAGGCTGCTAGCTGTAGCCCATAGACTGTCTATAAGAAGTGGACGTAGTCACCATGACGTGACCCGTCTGCTTGTGAAATGCAGTTTTGAGTCCTCAAGATCAGCATTTTGTCCTTTCGCCATCTTGGTTTTTGGCTGTCACCATTTTTTTTTTTGCAAACCGAAAATTGACTTTCATGAACTGAAAACACACTGTGAAAGGGTTAAAGTTCTAAGACAAAAAAACGCAGACAACTCCCAGACCAGACAACGCCGAGGTGTCGAATTATGCTCCCGACATAAATGGGACCATAATTTACTTTATGAACACCATGCTGTATTGAAGAAGACATATATGAAAGTGTCATCAATCTTCTCATCAATCCCCAACACGTAACATTGTGGTGGGCATAAGTAGTCATGAAACAGTATCACAGAGATGTATATGGCCACAGCAAAAATTATTTTGTCTGATCAAATTATCTGTATTAATTTACAACATAATGTAGCACTGATAAAAAACTTATAGTTGAAGAAGGAGCCTTGTGAGTTCAGGCTTTAAATCACTTTCCCAGAAACCAAAAGGCATATTTCCCCTTCAGCTCTTGTAACGTGGATGCTTGGTTATTGTATTCTTCCTTTCAGGCTTCTTGTTAAGGCCTTGATCTAGTGAACAATGACTTCTTTGTTTTGAGATTGTGCTGGCATATCTGTCTCGGAGGAGCTATTTTCTCTGGAAGAGAAATGTGATCAGAGTTTGGAGAGGAGAAGTCAGGTTTCAAACAAAAACTAAACACCCCTGTCTGCCCTTTTCTTTTCCTTCTGTAACAGCTCCTCCTTTTTTACACACAGATACCCTCTTTACATCTAGGGAAATGTGTGTTGCTTTATTATCTTCCCCTCTTTGAAGAGAGATGGCTCTGTTATCTTATCATTACCAGACCACTGTCACCAAGTGTCTCTATACTGCAGGGATAAGCAACCCTGGAGAGTTTCTATTGTTCCTCATAGCACAGATTTTACTGCAGTTGTCATCAATCTACTCCAGCACCAACTATCGAATACCATCCTTTGTGATGGCAAAACCAGCGTCTACCTCTCTGTCTCTGTTCCAATCTATTTAACAGCCCCATCTGCTTTCCTGCAAAAGTGAAACAATATCAACTCCAACATGAAGCTTTTTGTAATGTAATCCAGCTTTACTCCCTGTCCTGGTGTTAATCTGCTCTGTAAAACAACTCCAAGGAATCCATAAAGCTTTGCTGATGGGAAACCAACAAAACAATTTATCCGTCCATCCTCTCATCCCACCACCTAACAATCTTTTGGCTTCGATGATTACATGTTTCTGAGTACTCTTGGCTACTTAACAGCCACAGTGACCCGTGTTTGAACTCGTGGCTCTGTTCTCTTCTGTGAGTTCAAAGTAAAATGTTTTTCCTGCCACGGTGCGTGGCTTCTCCCCCCCTGAGGGATGTACTCTCAGAACATGTGGTACCATCCTAAAACATCTCTGGTGTGATAACAGTATGGGGTGTGCTGCAGTCTGCAAATGACAACACTGGGAGAGAAAATGATGCTGGTCAGCTTCATATCATGAATGTCATCAGCAAAAATTCATGCACATCCATAGAATAGATCGGAAAGACGGGATCACCAAAGTCATTTGAAAGCATTGCCCTTGAACTAAGAATGTCCGTATGAGATTTAGTAGCAATTTAACTTGCAGATATTGAGATAATTCACTTGATAAGAGAAGACTTTGGCCTGTTGGTGGCGCAAGATGAGAAGTCAGGGAATTGCGAAAGTCGGTAGGATTTATCCTCTGGGTACCATGGTTATTTGGAGCAATTTTCATGACAATGTATCTGATAGTTACTGATACATTTCACAACAAAAACACATCAAGAAGCGCCTTGGTAGCTGAGTTGTTATGGTGAATGCCATGTAACCAAAGAACCCCTTATAACAAAAACAATTGATGCTAATCTAACTCTCCAGCATAACCAAAATCACTTGGATTCATCCTCTGGGGATCATGAATGTCTATAGACACTCTGACCCAGTCGTTGTTGGCCGACACACCGACATTATGCAGCCGTTTGTGGCTAAACTCACTTTGATCCATGTGATTTGATCCCTATTGTCTATTGTTTCAGGCACATACCAGAAAACAGAATCACTGCAGTGCTCTGTTGTTGACTTGATTCAAGATGGCACTTACTGCAGACGAATGTCATGACTGCATGCAAGTGATGTTCTTGTTTTCAGAAAAAAAGCATATAAACTCCTCTTTTTAATGTGAAAAGAATGAAGACAAAATATCAGCACGACTAAGATGGACATCTGAGAAGTTTCCATGAACCACAGATAAATGGAAAAATGCAGGCAGAAAAACACTTGGCAGCTTTTTAATATTGACTCCCTTTCCCCCCCCCTCTCTCCCTCTCTCTCTGCCTCTCTACGGGCTTGAAAGCACTTGAATACAAAGTTCAGTGAATTGTTCTGGCATTGCAGCTTGTGCGTAATGACTTCTGACAGCAGTGGAGACGGACTGAAGAGCATGTCTGTCTCTGCACGAGTATTTACAAATCCACTCTCGGGAACCGCATTCCAATTCTGGAAACGCTATTATATGCAAGTCGCCGTGAACAACCGCATGTAGGCCTACAGGACGCGTATCCAGAAGGTACTCGTTTGAAATAAATTTAGGACAAGAATGCAAAGAAAACTGGCCGCATATTTCCCTCAGAACTATCTGAGAAGTTTGCTGTACAAGTAAAGGATCTCGGTGATGTATAAGAGTCATTTAAGAGGCACAGTTTGGGGGGAGAGCAGCTGCCGGCTCCATCATACAGAGCTACTGGCTCCACTCAATCTGGCCGTTGTTCTCATCTGGCCGCCGTCCAACACCGATGGGATTCTGTGTTCTGCTATGTATTATGAACTCCTCCTTAAAAGTGAAATGCAACTGCAGCCAGGGTGTGTTCTTTAGTTTTTTGTTGTTGAAAAGACAGGCCCTGTGCATCGGAGTGTTCAGGCCTTACAAAGGCTAAAAAGCAACTCAAACTTTTGCAGTAAAAGTAAAAACACAAGTTGAATAGTCGCATCCTCAGCGCCCCATATCTATGTCCGTTAAGAGCCATCTTTGACCTGAGCAGTCTGGGCTGATGTCAGGCTCTTTGTACTTCATGCAGACCCCTTGAGCAGTCCACCATTTGGTCTTTTTCTAACCTCAACTTTGATGTCGCTCTAAATTGAGTCTGCAGTCCTCCTGTTGCTTTGGTATGCCAGCTGGAGGAGGTGGTGGTGGAGGAAGGGAGGGGGTGGTGTTATGGGTTGTTTGGCTAAGAAACTCTTCTGCACTTGTCTTGACTCCTCTCTAATCTCTCTAATTGGAATCGGGGGGGATCTGAGGGCCCCCTGAGAGCTGCCAGATCTTTGTGGTCAAAGTGTGGTGATGTGACGGGGTCAGACGAACAGAGTTATCCCAACGACTGAGTGCTTTTCTTTCTCGACGCTCTGTTCTGTCGGCCCCCGGGGCCCCCAACAGCAACAATATGTTTTCATTCCGAGTGGCTTCATGCTCGGTGTTTGTTTACATGGCTGAAGTTGTTGTTCCTCTTCACACACTCTTTTTTTTTTCTTTCTTCTTGTTAAGTGTTATTGTAAGGAAATAGGAAATACCCCGACCAAAAGGTAAAGCACTGGATCATCAGGATTTCACACCGCTGCTCACACTTGCGCGGAATAGGCAGTAAAAAACAGCCAACTGTGTTTTTATTTCTTTTAACTTTTCTCACGTTAAAGGCCTCTGGTGCTTTCCCAGCTCCATATCTGGAAAACATAGGTCTTAAACCTCCGAGCTGACATGTCTTCATTGGTGTGTGTAAATGTGTGTAAATGTGTGTAAATGTGTGTAAATGTGTGCAGCGTTTCACGGGTACGCTGTGTCGTAGCTGCAATCAAGGCTTGTTATGTTTCATGGTGGAAAAAGGGTAAGACAGGAGCTCTGCATGTGTTGTAACAGCTGTCGTCTCCTCCTGCGGGGAGGCAACACAATCCAAGTGTTTTCCAAAGACGCTGTGCCTCATTACATACGACGGCTTTAATGCAGGTGTGAGAACATTTTCGAGAGTGAGACACTGTGGTGGAAAGTATCAAAGTACATCTAGAGAAGATATATATAAGTACAGGTTAAAGGTGCTTTACTGGAGGACTTCTATATTCTGCTACTTTATACTTCTACCCCACTAATTAAACATAATCTGATTATTAATAAGAAATATAGATTATTATAAGATTTTGTTTACCAGCTACTAAATTTAAATGATTTAGAATCAAACACATTAAAGAATCAAAAGCTATAACTTTAGTCCAAAATGAATATAAACGGCCATAATGAATAATGGCTACTTTCATTTTTGGTGCTTTAAGTATATTTGGATACGTATACTTCTGTATTTTAACTTAAGTAAAACGTTACCTGTTGAGTACTTTTACACTGTGGTATTACTATTTCTACACTTAAAGATCAAAGTACTTCTTCCACCTCTAACAGCAGTTATAAACTCATAGCACAACCAACTCTGCTCCCAGCAGACCACATGACACATGTGCAATACAATACACTGTGCAATTATAGCTTTAATAGTTTTTCTGTCTGTACATATAATATTTCAGTTATTGTGGATTTTTTATTGCTTATTTATAATACTTGTTTTTTATTTCATTTTATTTTTATCTTGTCTTTTTTTTTTTTTACTATGTCTCTTGTGTGCACTTTACCCTATGCTGCTGTAATCCTGCAAATGTCCCCGCTGCAGGACTAATAAAGGATTATCTTATCTTATTTTATCTTATAGATGGACTATTTTTTATTATGAAAATGAGCAGTAATGAACTGTAATGTGTGTTCTCAGGGGAAAAAACATATGATTGAATACATTCACGTTAGTTTAGTCTTTATTAAGAGATTAACAAAGTAAATCTTAAATCAGTTGGCAGAAGTAGCCATAGTAACATTATTTGATTAAATATTACCCACCACTGTCGTTTCAAGCCTATGTTTTATGATTTTAATTTGACATTGTTTTTCTTTTTTCTGAAAACAATAATAGTTAGACATGGATGCAGCAGAAGAAATGTCTTCAGACTAGACTGAACAGTAATGCTTGCAGTGCACTAACTATTTTACTTATCTTATCTTATAGATGGACTATTTTTTATTATGAAAATGAGCAGTAATGAACTGTAATGTGTGTTCTCAGGAAAAAAAAAAATCATATGATTGAATACATTCACGTTAGTTTAGTCTTTATTAAGAGATTAACAAAGTAAAAAAAAAACTGCAGAAAGTTTATTATTTTTAAACAGTGGCTTGCGTCACAGCCCGCTTGTGACGACAGAATCTCAAGAGTTAATCGGACCAATCGGAGCGGGTCCTCGCAGAAACCTAATCAGCCCATCAGCACACGGAGCTCATCACAAAGCTGCTGCGGCTCCAGAGGATGCGGGCCGGAGGCGGAGGCGGATGAGAAGGATAAATAAATCTATTAGTTTAGAATAACTTTACCTCGTCTGGACGTCAGATTGTAACACTGAGAACTGGGAAAACTTTTTTTTTTTTTCCCCAAAAAACACTCTGAACCTGTTTGGATCTTGTGATGGTCATCCTTCAGGAGCTCGCCCTGTGGCGCCTCGCTGCCTTCACGTCTCCAGCTGTGACAGGATATGAAACCATCGAGGAGGACCTCTGTTTTGACGCAGCGCTATGGAGCTGCAGCCCACATGAAGTCCAACTCCTTTAAGGTCCATTCTGTCTGGAAATGGGAGGTCGTGCCATATTGATGGGTCGGACGGTGGTTTTTGTATTGATCCTGATCACTGGTCTGTGCGTGGCGTCTCCCAGCCACGGCCGTCGGCTGGTGTGCTGGAAAGCCATCCTGAAGTGCCACGGAGAGCCCGAGTGCCATTACGCGTACGACCAGTACCTTTACGCGTGCGCCTCTGTCCTCAACGGGGACCGTAAGAAGTGTCCAAGCCACTGCATCTCCTCTCTCATCCAGCTCAATCTCACCCAAAGCGGGCCAGCTCTGGAGGACTGCGACTGCGCCGTGGACCCGGTCTGCAGGAGCACCAAGCAAGCCATCGAGCCGTGCCTGCCGCGCACCAGCACCATGGGCTGCACAGAGGCCCGGCGGCAGTGCGAGACGGACCAGCCGTGCAGCTCGGCCATGAGGGACTATCTGTTCCACTGCAGGAAGCTGTTCGGGGGGGAGATGTGCTCGGACGGCTGCCGCAGGGTGATCTCCGGCATGCGCTCCATACCCAAAGCGCAGCAGCTGGACACTTGCGTGTGCGACGGCACGGAGAGGAACATATGCGAGTACATCAAAGTCAGCATGAAGACTTTCTGCTCCGATTCGAGCGATCGGTTCACGGGGAGCGGCTTTTCGGACACAGAGGACGATTCTGAGGACGATTACATCGGGCAGGAGGATTACCCGTATGTGGAGAGCTCCAGTGGCTCCCCACCTTGTCAGAGTTTCCTAAATGTCCTGACCACCATTTTGGTTTTAAGCAAATTTATCTGAAAAATGCTGCTGCTGCTGCTGCTGCTGCCATTCAGGGCAGCTGGAAAAGTCAGACACTCATTGTGAAAATCAAGAATGAACTCACTAGAATCTGTCTTCTTTGTTGTAATCAGCCATTAGTGTCCTTAAACTAACATGTGGGGCCTTTTAAATTCAACACTAAACCTTCTGATGTGCACAATTCAGGACACTTGTTGTTGTTTGTAAATCACTCAAAAGCATATGTTATATTTCATCTGATCATGCCGAAGGAGCCTTTTTTTTTTTTTTTTGTATGCCAGCTATGTAAAGATAGATTGTACAGTATATTGTATAAAATTTATTTTTTGTCAGAATATATCTTTAAGAGTGATAAAAAGATTTGCACTGTATGAATAGATGAGTCCCACTCTTTCACTGCATTAAGGCCACACAGGAAGAGAAGATGATTAAAAGTGCCTAAAAGTTTTAAAAACTGACTCAATTCACCGTGAAGTGACCATATCAGAGGCGTGCTGTGAAAACAGAGCAGTTATCTTTCACCAGCTGTACGGAGACTTTCCCCCACAACCTGTTCATTAAAAACCAAAGTTGGTGTAAGCCACTGACATGCGTCTAAATCCCAGGGGCAGATACTACAGTGATACACTTGACCTTGTAAACATGGATGTTTGCGTAAGGTTTAAAGTAAAACTGTTCAAACAGGCGAGAGGAAGGTGAACTCCTCCTCTCGGGGATTTGCAGCACAAATGGAGCCAAGAAGCTGTTGGGTCAGTTTGTTTATCCTCACCCCCGTGTGTTTGTTAGAAGTCCTCACAAAAGACACGCTGAGAATAAATAAAAGATGTCTGTGTGCGCCCAACACACTCCTCTGAATGTACATGCACATTAAATAAAGACGAGTTTAAAAACGATTCATTTGGAAGCGGTGTGGCTCTGTATTTCAATTTTAATCCTCTTTATTTGATAGTTCCAGGCTTTACATATGGATTAAAGAGGACAGTAATCTCTGTTCTTATTATGTTAAATCTAAGTACCTCAGATTACATAAATAACTTGGAAAAAGTCAAAATCTGATCTTGTTTTTCATGATTACTTTTACTGTCTTTTGTATATTTGAAGCTATTGCCAGATGGATCTGGGACCAACTCTTTTCTGAAGACATTTAACACAATTATTTACCAGGTGTCACTGAAAGTAGTAATTTCAGAACTGTTTCACTGTGGTTTCAACACTTTGCACGTAGAGGCCTTTGCCAGAAATGATTCCTTTCCAATCACAGCTCTTCTGGTTTCATTGGTATTTTACTTCAACAACTATGAGATGCATTATTTAAGTATTAAGTACCAGTACCACCCAGAGTAAGCTTTGGGCCTTAAAACAATTGAAAATAGAATTTTACCTACTTTAAAGTATTTGTAAATCACCTTAAAGTGACTTGTTGTTTTCTAAATCAACAGCTCGAAAGCTCAGTAGACTCACCATAATTATTTTTAATCTGTACAGTTGTTCCAACATGTAGAACGTTTCTTGACAGTAGTAGAAAAATGTACTCATATAGGACACAAATGTTCTTACAGTTTATTAGATTGTTTAGAAGACATTTCACAGACAATCTGATTTTTGGATTTCCTTTAAAAGTGTACAATGCAGTTTTTAATCAGTGATAGCGGCGACGTTGCTGCGTACATGCGTCTGTTTACATGCCTGGGACTCATGTTATGAGTCAGTCAGCTCTCTATTCTTTAAAAAAAAAAAGCCAGTGTCCTCCTCCTTCACTCGTGATAATGGCTCTTGAAACTATTGATGGCAGCCATGTTGCTTTTTCGAGGAAAAAGAGATGGGCCCTCCAGCCCATTGATTGGAAGAGAAGTCGAGTGGCACCTCTATTATGGAGATGCAGAATACACAATGGTGCAGCGGCACAATGTGGGGGCACTTCATTCACTCTGTCACCTCTTTCAGGGAGTGGGGGAGCACGAGGAGACAGCTCTCCCAGAGGAAGACAGAGGAGTTATGTGAGAAAGTTCAGCTTTATTACTCGCTCGAACTCCAGCTGATGCATTCATTTGTGCAACAGTTAGTTCTCTGACAATAACATGTGGTCTTTTATAACTTCGCTCTGAAGCTATGAGGATAACTTCATCATAGTTTAAAACTATTGATAATACAATATGACTTAAATCTAAAAAGCATAAGTTGTTATTTGGCTTTAAACAGTCTTAGAAAAACAACAACAATGGCAGCGATTGTTAAAAAAATACCAACAAAACGATGTAGTGAAGGCAATGCAGGGCTTTTGTTACGAGAAGCAAAAGCTTGCCACTGTCACTGTCACTTTAAGGGAGAAGGCCTCTGCTCCAACCATTAATAATTGTAATGCCTTCTTTATCGTTGTTGAGGATAATGAAAGGATGAGTTTTCATACGGGGGCCCCAGACTATACTTTGCCCTGAAATGTTTTCAATTAACTTTTGGCACCAGAGAAAAATAGGAATGTTGTGTTTTTTTTCCCCCCATGCCGAAACAGAAAAGCTTTTGGTGCAGGGACCAGAACATCATTAAAATTGCCTCATCATAACTCAAACTGCTGCTGGGCCAACCTCCCCACCGCCCAGCCCCGAACCCCCCCCCTTCTCTTGGATACACTAAGGAAAAGCAAACAGGCAGCCTTACTTTAGCTGGATTTTATGTAGTTTCTTTATTGGCCACTGCCGTAATGTGAATCATTATTTCCCGTCAGTGTAATATAACACTGAATGGCCATCTAAATTACAAGACGTTTTGGGAAGGAGAATTTCTTTGGGCCTATTCTTTACTGTTCTTCAGTTTGGTTAGTACATTAGCAATGCAATAACTCCGTCCCTCTTAAAGTCCCAGTGGAACTTTGCAAAACATTTTAAAAACTGCTCAACTGCAAGACCGACTTTTTCCTGTTCAGCCTATTTTGAAACTGCAAGTCATTGAATAAAGAGACATGAGTCATAAGATCCCAAAGTGAGATGGAGTAAAAAAACACAGAAAGACGATGATACTTAAAGGAACAATGTGTAGGATTTAGGGTGGATCTATTAAAAGAAACTAAATATAATATTCAGTTATAACTGTTTTCATTGTGTAAGACCACCTAATAAGAACCGTTGTGTTTTTGTTAGCTAAGAATGAGCCCTTCATATCTACATATAGAGGTGGTCAACTTCACGGAGTCCACCATGTTGAACCGCCGTGTTTCTACAGTAGCCCAGTAAGGACAAACCAAACACTGGCTCTGGAGACGGCTTTTCACATTCTCACGTTACTTGAAGGCCACCGTAGTTCTGTTGGGAAACTGCTGGAACTTGCCACGTCGGTTTGAGCGGATGGGTATTCAGCTGGTTGCAATCTGCAGCCTCACCACTAGATGGCACTAAATCATACACACTGTTCCTTAAAGAATTGAAAGTTATAGTCGGGTTTTTTGCAAATCTATCAAGTAATTGTGATTTAGAAACCTTATCTACTGAGGTTCACAGTTCATTCTTGACTTTGGAAATGGCTGATCAATCTTGAGGGCTTGTTTTCTCAACTTAAGTTCAAACTCTCCTTTTTTGAACCAGCGGAAACTGGCACACGGCTGAGTGAAGCATCTTATATGATCAGATACTACAGACGCAACATTTGCTTTCAAGCAAATAGAATAACAATCTAATAAATACTGCAGGATACTGAAACAATTTTATTAGATTATTTATTAGCCATTTTAATTATTCATCAAGGAAAACACATCAAACGTTGGGATGTTTCTGTTTTAAATCATTATAAGTTTAAGGCTTTCTGACTTTTGGTCGGATGAAACAAACAATTTGAAGACTTACCCTTAGTCTCACTAAACCTGTCACAAATATTTTCCAATATTTCTTTTCATTTTGTAGACTAAATTATTCAACTACTCATCAAAAGGATAACTGATCAACTATTTGATGAATATGAAAATAATGAAAATAATCATTTGTAGCAGTTCTAGAATATCTTAATTTACTAAAACACAACAAATAAAATAAAAACAAACACTTCCCCATATATTTTGCTACTGTGATACCCTTTTATACTAAATGTTTTGAAGCTGGACTAACCTTTGCTGAACAGCAACCACTGTGATCGCAAGAGCAACTCATACTGAACTTACCATCATTTTCCAATGCGACCATTGAAATGTGTCTGTGAGATGCGATAAACTTGAAAACTAGTTGCGAGTGCACCGTTGCCATAAAGTCAGCTAACTGATTTAGTAGTTACACAACATCATGTAATATTAGCTAACATTAGCCACCATAAGCTACTGGTCATACTAAACCAAGTAAGGGTGTGGTCGTATATTTAATTAAGCAGAGTTTTATTTCTTGGTAATCCAACTTTTATTTTCTAAAAGGGGGATTATTTTCTAACACAGGCTACTCCCATTAAAAAAATAACTTTTAACATATCTATAGATTTAGGTTACAGTATAGTTTTGACTAAAAACAAACAAACTTTGCTAAAAAGCAAAGTGAGAAAAAACCCAGTGACCCACAATAGTTGGAGGTTTGGGGGGTGGGACTTGAGGAAGGCAGCACCCTGAACTTTTAGAGAGGTGGGAAAGGTGGAGGAGGGGTTGATTTATGATTGAGGGTTAATGGGGGAAGGGAATGCTATGGGAGAGGGGCTGCGCTGGGTTGAATGTCAGGGATTTCAGCCTCTCAATGATGCACAGAGGGAATATTTAATCAGCCAATCGGATAGGTTTGTCTCTATCCGCCGTGGCCGTAGGAATTGTCCTTTAGTTGCCTCCCCTGATTCTCCTCCTGCAGCCAAAGAGCACTAGTGGTGCAAAAGAGTGAGAGAAGAACAGGAGGGGGGAGAGGGGGAGGCCAACACAAAACATAGCTGACAAGGGGCATAACTTCATTTCCACGGTGCTGGGACAGCTGTGTGGAGTAATCTGCCGTAGCAGCCCTCTAAAACTTCAATGCCTTTAGTGACCCAGGGAAGTGGGGAGGGGGCACTTCCAACTGTGTCCAGGCGTTTAGGAGTGCGAGGGGGCTCCTTTCACACCCTTCTAAGGGCTTTTGTTGAAAAAATATCCCTTACCTCTTCTCCATTGAGAGCGAGGACTATATGTTTATGAGATGAGACAACAATGGTTTCGCATTTTGAAAGCAAACCTGAATTCATTTTCTAGCTAGTGGGAAACACGTTGCATAGTTTGAGTTGTTATGAAGTACAATAAACTACTCTGTTTGCCAACCTATTTTGTTTTCTCTCTGGACCTCTTTAAGCTTTCAAAAGTATTTAGAACATGTTTTTAATATCAGCAAGTCTGACATGTTTAAAACAAGTTTTGCAGTTGGCCATGTAGATGTTTTTCCCCAGCACATTCAATTCAAAATAAGTTTGTTAGAATTGACTTTGAGGTGGCAAATTTTCCCAGAGAGCTTATGTGTTTTCTTCCACATAATGAAGTATATCTAAAATATTACCTATTACATGCAAGTGGTTACTTTTCTGTTTTGGAGGATTCTTCTTTTAAGATTGCTACTCTGTTTTTTAAGTATGAGTAAATATTAGTAAAAAGTGAATTGGGCAGTCTATCGATGAGGAGGGGTTCATTATTTTGTGCTAACTGTTCTGTTGAAGGCTGAAGAAAGAACAAAACATTTTAGACTAAGATAATGGCTTGAGGCCGGGTTGCTGTCCGCAGTGAATGGGGTCTCCCTGGAGCTCAATAAGGTCCCAAAGTTTTACTCCATTATGCTGACATCCTAAAGGCCAGGGGGTACCACCCCCAGTGGTTACCTCTCAAGTATGCATTCATCACCCCCCACTACACTCACACACACACACACACACACACACACACACACACACACACACACACACACACACACACACACACACACACACACACACACACACACACACACACACACAATCATTTGGACTTAAACTCCTCTCTATTTAAGTGATGACAGGAGGCCATATTCACAGAAAGCTTACTGAGAGAAGTCACAAAAAAATGTGAGATTCCAAGCTGCTCAGGTCATTTTTTAAAACAAATTCACAAAGTCCTAAACTCTATCCAGGACCTATGTGCTCTGTTACCTTTATGCAAATCTATAAAGGGTTTTATTAACATCTAGGGCTCAATATCAGTCCAGTGTTTGACACGTTTAATCAGGATTTGTAGGATTGAGAACAAGTGGCAAAAGATTTCACTTCAGTTTCCTCTAAAAATAAGCAGAAAATAAACACTTTTTATAAGCAAACGTCCCTTTTTACAGGTCTGTGCACATTCCTAAATATTGTGCAAGGCTGTAGCGGTACGCTGACTGCTGTTTGTTTAACAAGGCCTCCTCTGGCACGAGGATCTCCAGTCATGCCTTTAGTGTTGCCACTAAATGACTAAATCCATGAGCAAACATGGGAATCAAAGAGTGTTAAGCTGAGCAAATATGACAGTCATCCTTTTTTGGTCGTTGTAAAAGCAAATCCACCAGCATGAAAGCAATAAACCAATGGTAATGCTTTTTTACAGACTCTTTTCCCAGCAGACATTTTATTTTTAATACCTGTGCTTCTTCTACTGTTACATCTCAAAGGGCATATATTTTTTGTATTTGTCTCTCCATGTTAAATCCAACACAAGCACGTAAAATATAGACTGTATTTTCATCTTCATTTCAAATTTTCATTAGACTTGTTTTTAATAACTTGAATGATTAGTCCCTCGTATGTTCCCCATCATAGAGAGTGAGTTTATTAAAAGCAGATACATGGTTTGTGTTGGGTGTTTTTTTATGTGTTATTATGCTGCTTTTGTTTCCACTTGAAAAGCTCCAAAGTTATTAAAGCGTCTTCCTTTAAAAATAACAACGGACTCCAGCTCCGGTTCCTTAATAACACCTTATGGAAAATAACCATAACATTTATGAGTTCATTTATGAGAACATGTGTGAACACGGTTTGTGTTACCATAAATAAAAATGCAACGCACACATAATGTTTCTCTTTATGTCATGTTTATGTTCAACACTTTAAACTCTAGTTGCTCTCTGTCAGTTCTCTCTCTCCACCCTGCTTCTGCTCATCTGGTTCTCATTTGCACAGCACAGCCAGCTGGAATGTGTCCGTGCCTTTAAAGATGAGTTATTAGCCCATTAATACATACTTTGGCCAACACTATTTTATCTCAATGAAAGTGTTGTTTTTCAACACTTTGGATCTAAAAACTAAGGCTGTTTAATGATTAAAAGTGCAGTGTGGAAGATCTCGTCGGAATTTTGGTTTAAAACGAATGTTGATTTGAGGTTTGAATGTGAGGTTACATTGTTGACGCAGTGTCAAAGATGTTTATGTATTGTGAGCATGCTAATTCAGCTAGCCTCTGCCTCCCCATCCTCACGGCGACGTAGCGTCCTGGTGACGGGGAAGACGTCTTTGTTTTCTCCTTTATGCCACTTTGGATTTATTCCAATAAATAAAGTATCATGACGTACACTGTTTGTACAGTCCCAGATTAGTGGCACAGTAAACACAATATTGGCCAACACTGTACATGAAGATTTTAACATAAATGTTTTTATTTTTACTTGCTCTCAGACTTTATGTTCGTGTGGACAAATTTAGCATTTTTTCTTGTCCTGCTGTCATTTAGTAGTTTGCTTATTTATATTTTTTTCATTACTCATGGTTGTAAGTTTGAATTGTATGGACCCAGAAGAGGGGAAATGCTGCCCCCTATTTCTTTGGAGCATGTGGCTACATCTTACACATAGCACTTTTTTTTACATGACAAGCTGTTTTCTTCAGTCCAGGGGGATTTGGTGCTGTAAAAAACAGTGCTGACTTTTGAATGAAAAGGTTTTTTTTTAGAAATTCCCTTTAATTTGACTTTTTGTAAAATTGCTAAATAAAAAGAACTTGCAGGGCTCAGACACTTAAATCAGCTCTGGTGTTGATATAATGCACACATCAAAGTGTAGTGAGTATATAGTTGAGGACTGTGGCAACACATCTTTATTTAAAGTGTACACCTTTTGCTTGATACTTGTTTTGTTGCAGTGCTGGGGTACAATAGATTTGAAAAGTTTAACAGAGCTTATTCAGACTAAATCCATACGTGTACATATTTACAGTTGATATTGTCATCCATTTAAATCACAAAAAATCAACAAAAAAAATCAATCTACAGATTAAAAAAACTGCATTATCTATTACTGACCTCAAGATGGCTCTGTTCCCCTCACTAAGCATGTAAAGACAAAAATGTTCATGACTCTAAATCATTAGATTTCTATCTTTCAGACAAAGTGTATGTACGTGTCAGAGTCAGAGAGAGAGTGAAACTGTTGGAGGGTAAAGTATGCTCTTAGCAGTAGTCCTCACTGCTGGTGTCTCCTCTGCACACAGCTCCATGGAGCCCACCTGTGTTACAGCTGCGTGTCCTGGTGCGTTTCGCTCCCTGACAGCTGGACCAGCTAGACCAGCATGACCAGTTACCCTCCTGTTCAACAATAGGTCTTTTACCTGCAAAACATCGTCAAAAATGAGCTAAAGTGACATGAATTGCCTTGTTGGCGTATTGGGATACTGCATGTGTTTAATGCATCTGTTTACTCTTACCTGGGTGTTTAGCCTTATCGCTCTTGAAATTCTGGCAGGCCATGCCTTCATACAGGTGAGAGCACAGGCACATGCACTTCCCGTCCAGCAGAGCAAGAGTGCCTCCGTTTTGACAAGGCTTACACTTGCACACGTTATACTCTGCCACGTAGTCCGCAGTGGCCTGCTTCAGGTTGGATATCCTGGTGTTAGCGTCTGGCATGTCAGATGGAATTAACATATAGATGGGTTCTGGCTGTCAGCAAAAAAAAACAAAAAAACAAGTGCACCATTTCACTTGCCGGAATATGATCACAGAAAAAATGATATCACATCTTTCATTCAGTTCATATCTTATAACAAAGGCTACAGCTATACAAGTGGATCTGTCAGGCTATGCTTGAGCTAAATGCTAATGCCAGCATGCTCCAAATGACAATGCTAATATGCTGATATTTAGCAGGTATTTTTTCCAAACATGTTCACCACCTTTATTCAGTGTGTTAGCATGTTAGCATTTGATTATTAACAGTAAAGATGAAGTAAATCTGATGGTGATTGGAGTCTAATTAGTTTAGCAGATATTTGGTTATAAACCAAAAAGTATTGGACAAATAAAACATTTTAACATACAGAAGAATATTTACATTCAGCAAGAAATCATCAAATCAAGGGGCAATCCATCCTATAGATGTTGAGAAATTTCACAAAAAAAACCTCAAATGTGAACCTCATGGAGGCGCTAGACGAAAAGTCAGAGCATCACCAAAGTCACTAGAATTTATCCACTTAGCGTCCTATATTTCATGGTTATCGATGTGATAGCTGTTGCGATATTTAAGTCTGGACCAAAGTGGCGGACGGACATTGCCATGCCGTTTGCATCGCTAAAAACATTGTCATCATAGCATGACACCTATAAAGATGTAGCTTCATCAATCTGTCATAGCTACCTCACTGTAGAGCAGCGCAGGGGCGTCCGCGATGGTCCGGGCCCAGTTCTGATACGTAGTGATGTCCATCACTCCGTCCCTATTCAATTTAGCCCGCATAATAACAGCACTTTCTAGAGTTCCTCCTTTGACTGATGTCATGACCTTGTCCACCACTGCTTTCCCGTGAATATTAGCTGTGCACCAACAGGGGAAAGCTTTTAGTGACTTTACACACTTGATACATTACTGTAAACCATACTCTTACTCATCTCGGTATCTGTGCATAATGTACTCTTGAGGCTTTGGATTGGATTTTTGCAAGTTTATCCTAAGGTGATCTTCCATAGTTCAGGCTAGTGTCATCCAGCATTCGTAGCTTGAAATAGGAAAAATAACGTGCCACAATTGGTAGGTAACTCACAAAATCATTTCATATGTCATGCAAGTAATCATGAACGTGGAAGCAGTAAGACCTGCAAAGAACCATAGATCCAACAAACAAGAAGAACAATCTTTTTTTCAACGTTCTTTGTGTGAAACGGGAAGTCAACGTTGATTTATTTGTCACGTAACTTGCATACTTCAGCAATGGCACTTTTGTAGTTATTTGAACCCAAACGCAATCTACCTGAACTAATTAAGAACTTTTGTTGCCTAAACTTAACTCTTGTTTCCTGTGATAAGATATCATACAAACCGTTGTAAGAGGATACGTTGCATAGTTACAATCTTTTACGCACAAAACT
The DNA here is from genome assembly GCF_027596085.1 of Anoplopoma fimbria. Taxonomy (NCBI): domain Eukaryota; kingdom Metazoa; phylum Chordata; class Actinopteri; order Perciformes; family Anoplopomatidae; genus Anoplopoma; species Anoplopoma fimbria. Next base: position 4,472,924 of record NC_072462.1, on the reverse strand, counting down.
CCCTTTTTTCCTATGCCGAGCTTGGCGGAGGGGTAAGTGTTGGTATTTGCACAAGGAAAAACAACAAATTTTGCCTATTTTTGATTGCTAAAGCCTTATGTAGCTTTGTCTGAACTTTAGAATTAAATTTCACATGTCTTACATTGTAGTCACGCTTCAAAGGAATCTTTTCCTGTCCAGTATGTGCTAGAGGACTGATCCTGGCAACCAATAACTCTTTCAACGTACATCTAGCATGTCATATTGCATTCTATTGAGATAGACTCCCTCAGTGTGATGAGGTAAAACAGGGAAAGCACACCTTCGGTTTTTGTTGTTACATCGTCACATCCGTCACGTTTCGCGTGTCCCTCGACCACGCCTGCTATGTCTGCATTGATGCCTATATTGATGCAATCTTGAACCTTTCTCTCTGTCAGATCTGCAAGAAACACGAAGCACAGAGGATTAGTGCTTATTGCTTTTCAAATGAATCAACATTTTGACTTGACAAAATTATCTTCAAAGCAAGTAGTTTAAAAAGACACTGGGGTACGCATACTTCTCGCCTTGATGGTGTCCTGGTTGAGGACATAGATCAACTCATATTCTCCGCCAGTCCTCCCGTTTTTGGTGTAGTGAGTTCCGTAATCCTCCAGGAAGGCAAAATAAATCCCCTTCTCATACTGCACCGGCAAAAATGTGATATGCTCCAGGAATTCATCGGCTGTTTTGAGTTCCCGGGAGCGCATCCTGTAGGTGCTCAGCTGTACTTTGCCTACCACCCGCATGAAGCTCTGGTTCTGAGTGTGCAGGAGAGAAGTATTTATAAGAACAGATTCAGATGGTATGGATCTATTTGAGATGAATGCCATGTTTTTTTTTACCTTGATGGTGCTGGTCTCTGAGACCTCCTTTATCATATTTTTCTTCTCATATCCGAAGTCTACACCTATCTTTGAGGACGCGGAGGCGCCGGATGCGGCGGCGCCGGACTCGGCGGCGCCGGACTCGGCGGCGCCGGACGCTGCAGACCCGCCAGCGGCGGACGACTCAGACATGGACGGCTCACTTGTGCTGAATTTGAAGGAAAGTCCGGCGTCGACTTTAACGCTCATCTCTGTCAGCAATTCTCTCAGGAGGGTGTGTGTGTTTTCATAGATTTCTCTGGAGGCGGTTTCTTCCACTTTAGTCTGGAAAAACAGGCAGCATTAAGGGAAGACAGAATTTTCTGCATCCTCTCTGACTGTACTGGATGTTCATCACCATTTTAAACACACACAATGCAAACACACATTTAGCGAACGCATCCAACAATAAATTGATAAATGGTTTTGGCTGACCTGATAGTCGAGCACGCCAACATTCCAGGGAATCCTGTCGTTCTTCAAAGTGTTTGGATTCCTCACTCGTGTACACCTCCCATTGAAGTAATCATTGTTGAAGGGGTTCATTCGAGGATCTGAACCCAAGATGTTGATTCTGGGGCAAAGACACAGTGTCCACTTTTAAGATGATATGAAATATTATGCTTACTTAGCTTAAATTCTAAAGTTTGAAGAGTATATTTGTGTGTGTGTGTGTGTGTGTGTGTGTGTGTGTGTGTGTGTGTGTGTGTGTGTGTGTGTGTGTGTGTGGGGGGGGGGCATTTTATGATACTTTTCTGTTTTTAAATACTTTTTTAATCAGGCTAGCTGTTTCCCCCTGCTTCCAGTCTTTATGCTAAGCTAATTGTCACTTGGCTCTAGTTTCATTTTTTCAGCTTCAGACATGAGAGACGTGTTGACGTTCTCAAGTATTTTTCAGACAATTATTCATGTACCAAACAGATCATTTTTGTTATAAAATAAGAAAGCATTTCCTCCTAATACTGCTTTGATTAATATTTGTCACAGATATGGTCACAATGGTTGTGCTAAAATGCTGTCCTGATGTCAGTGCACTCCACTGTGACAAAGCCTCCATCTATTATTTTGACTCTTTTGTCCCAACTGAATTTTTCTCTGCAATAACTCACTCTTACCCATATCCTGCTGTCCTGCCTTGTTCATTGTTTTCCAGGACAGTTGAACCACAGGGTCTATTCTGAGGATCACATTCCTCATCTGATCCATCCTGACAGTCAAAGTCCCCGTTGCACTCAAATCTCTTCTTGATGCAAGAACCTGTGTAAAGACGACAGTCAAGCTGATAAGGCTCTTATAAACAGAGAGGTACTGTAGGTGACTAAGACTACATCAACACAGCTACGTTTCCGTTTTAAAACGCATATTCTTTGCTAAGTTTACGCCTAGTTTCCAAACTACTTCAGAGTTTTAAAACCTCAAAAACAGAGCCGTATGAAAACACTACCAAAGGTGTGTTAGTTTGGAAACTCGGGTGTTGCGTTGAAGTTTGGACGGGCAGAAACAGGGACCTTCGATAACGAAGACAAGGACACCCGCGAGCTGTGTGTCCAGCGGCTTTATCAGCCCTTTGGAGCAGACGTCTGAAGTGCCGGTTTGTGGTTTTGAGGAGGGCGATGAACACAAAACGGAGAACTTTCCTTTTCTTAACAATGCTTATTTTGTTCTGCACAACTATTGGGAAGTTCACAAAGAAACTGTCAACAAACAAAAGCATAAATGTTATCAATTGCGACAGGTACTTCAAGCCATCTGGCAGAGCTACGTTTGTGAGAACAGACAAGAACAAAACCAAGAGGAAACGAGTGAGAGACGTGTGTTGAACAAATATATTGACCCATTATCTGGTAAAACTCTGATTTTGAAGTGTTCACTTTAAAGTAAATTTGATGTGTGTGAGAGAGAGATACAGCAAGAACTCCCACCTTGTTTGAAAAATAAAACCACAACATTTGTCTGAGTGTATAGAGGAAGATATAGAGGAATATCTTAAGTATCAAGTTAAGTTAAGTTATCAGGCGTGGACAGTAATCATTTCTATTACTGTGCTGAAATGCCCATATGGGCGGAGATATTTTTTTAACGTATTAGTGTGGATGTATTCTCGGTAGAAGCTGAAGTACCTGACTCGCACTGGAATTCTGTGTCGGAGCATGAAGGGCGAATCGGTTGCACACAGCTGCCATCCGTTGGACAGAACTGTCTGTCGCCCAGTGACCCCTGGCAGGCCTGACCACCAAACTGGCCGAACACTTCGACACCTCGAGAACGCCTCTGAGGATCAAATATGAAATCACACTTTGTTGAGCCTCAAAGGCAGACAGCAGAGAAACAGTGAAGTTGAGAAAATAAGTTTGTACAGTTAAGTCTCCTTACCAAACTGTGCAACAGATATATTAGTTGAAAAACAAATGAGCTTATTTATTAAATTCATCTTTAATTAAATTACATTTAAATATGTGATTAAGTAGCTCAACCAAATCACATAGTGTGAGGGGAATTACCACTTAGTTATCCATTAAGATTAGATTTAGCTGCTTTATTTGAATTTTTTTTTTACATTCTCAATTACTAAAATAACTCAGATTTTTCAATTACATAATATGGAATAAAATGAGTTAAAAAAATGTTTCCCCTGTAAGCTAAACCTCCTAAAGTGTATAAGGTTTAGCTAAATTTATTCACCAACAAGCTGGAGTCAGTTTGGTTTTTATTTTTGTTTTGTAGATCTTACAAATTTACATCCTGTATTTCCTGCCGTTGGTTAAATATTAAATAGTTAAATAATGAGTATTGTAGTCATTGACTACAGTTTTAAGGCACTCACTCTGACATTTGTGCAATTATCACAAGGGCTCCACTCTGACCAGCGGCTCCAAACACAGTCCACTGATGGTGGATCAGGAATATCCACTCCCCTGAAATGCACATATTAAGTGAAGCAACTTTTTGTAGCACCAAATCCTTGGTTAGTGAATAAAAAAAGATCCTTGCTGTTGTGTAAATAAAATAGGAAATATACATACATTCCATTTCCGAGAAGCGCCATAGTGAGACACAGGCCACAGAAGCCCAGCTGGAGAGCAACTTTGGTCGTCATGATGAACCTTTGAAGAGACCAATGGTGCTGTGTGTCTGTCCTTAATAAGTATTTTAAGGTGCCTCTCTGTCAATGATTATTCACCTGCAAAAGGACAGTGTCGTCAAATGTCAATAGTTGGATTTCAAATGAGGGCATATTGATTCAGTGCTCGGAAACTCCAAGTACCAAAGTTTAAAATGTTTGTTTGAATTAAAACATCTTACTCATGCAGTCTGTATATTTTGTTCTTCACAGTGTGAGCAAAACCTCTCAAAAAACATAATAAGTAAGATGATTAACTTCTTCTCATCAATCCCTTATGTTACTGTGAACTGTTCTTTTTATGTGCTTATCCATTGGTTGAAATACAACATAATTGACTAAAAGCCAGTAAAACAAATAAAGTCACACTCAGCTAGATGGGCACAACTCTATATCAGATACTTTTGTCAAAAATATATTCGAATGCTTATGTTTTTGGTTGGCTGTGATAAGGGTTAAAAGTTACTTACTGAAAAAAAAGAAAGTATGACAGAAAACTATTTAAACTACTTAAAAACGAATTAACAAAGGTGTCAGAATCATAAAGAAGATGTGGAACAAATAAATACAAATGGCAGCACTCAGTGGATCTTAAATTTTCATATTTCGCATTCAATCTTAGTCAGTTAATGATATATTTCGGAAGGTTTCAAGGAAGAAGTGAATAAAAAGTGAGGTTTGAATCATTTTAATTATTGATTCAGTTGCTTAGAACTACGTGGTATAAGACTTGAATATATAAAACAAATATTGAAGAAGTTAGAAGTACATATTATTGTAAATGTGTTCATAAACTGTGTTTGGTCATTTGTTCATTTCCCTTACGGGAATCTGTAAACTATCCCAGCATGTTGTTGTTGTTGCTGGTGTGTGTCCCAAACAGTTGGGACAGCACACTAACGCTGACACTCGTAATACGCTGTTGTTCAAGTCTGGCCTTTCTTTTAGTGCATCCAGCACACACTGTGATTATACACAAGGCCAAAGATAATTTATTATACATTCTTTCTAATTATAAGAATGCAGGTACTAATTGAAGATGATTTTTTATTTTATTTCTGTGTTTCCAGTATTATGCAATCATTCAGGCAGGTTCACAGCAAAGCGGAGCAAATATTGAAAGAGGCTGTCGTCCATGGTTCATTAAGGTCACCATCTGAGATTGACAAACTGCAAGGCAATCAAGACTATCAAACGCGCTTTACCTAAACTGTCATTAGATTCTTGCTGCACAGTTTCTGAAGTGCAACTCTTTGTCCACAAGATGGCAACATGGAACATATAACAGCAGTTTTTAGTGCTGTGTGTCCTTGTCTTGGAGTCACACACTGATTATCTACAGGCCAATGGAACACACCAACATGGAGACTTTATCAATTTATTCAAAATTAACTTATTTAACTAATTTCTTTCTCTGACAAGTCGAACACTGTTTCTTTCAATAAATAATATCAAAACAAGCCTTGCACAATGCACAGGAAGCTTTAGACTGTTGCACCTAATGATCTGTCATGTGATCTGAGTGGCTTCTGCTGAGTCTGCAGTACTTTGTTCTACAAAAGGAGGGAGTGCAGTGTGTCTAAATGACAAAAAAAAGTTATTTTATTTGGATGAAATGAGCTAATCATTCACAATCTCGTAAACCATTACTCATGAACACAGAGGTTTGGTAACAAATGATCTGCTTTTATCCATCTGAGAGAGTAAATCTGACGTTAAATTCTGTAGTATTCAGCATGCGACAAGTACTTTCTGCTGACTTAAATAAACACACTCGGACTGTTCCCCGTTTCCGTGTATCTGCAAGCAGAGCTGGGGTAGTCTAGGGGCTATGTGGTCACGGCCCGCTGGAGAGGCACAAATATGTGCTGAGGTCACCACTTTTACGACGTTCGGCAGTTTCCTCCCAGCTTGCTCAGGAAACCAGAGGGTAGGTAAGGTGCTTGGCCAATATTTCTCCTGAGTAGAAAGACTTCCTGTTTTTTGGTGGGGGAGGTTGGATCTGTATGGAAACACTTGTGGAACAGCCTATTGCCTGGCTTTACTGTAATTTACACACAGCATAGACTTTGTCATCGTGTGCCGCAGAATATGATGACGTTGCTTCCTGCATGGCGACTTGCCCCACTGATTTATGCTGTATTTTTAGACTGGAATGGTCAATAGTAGTGTCGGCAGTTGAGAGTTTAAAGAACAGAGTCGGACAGAGAGGATAAAATCTAAGACTACCTCAATTATGGACTGGAGATAAGTGGCTATCTTAGGTTCTGGTTGTGGTGGCAGCCGGCTCCAGGATTCACGCCCTAAATGCTGCATGTTTGGATTGTGGCCTTCCTGTAATATACGGAGGGAAGGACACTTCCCATTAGTTCGTCTCTGTCAGCATTCTATCACCAAAATAAAACCCTCTAATGTGTACGTGCTGACTTGTGCCATCTGTAGTCTGTTTCTGGAAAACGAACTCCCATACTTTTCATTTTCCCACCAGAGGGTTTTACATGAGAAGCACAAGTAGCATCCGACATGTTCTCCTGTATGCAAGTGTGAGGTTTTATTGGGTATGCCACGGATTTAAACTGACAATGAATCACATTTAGAAGAACAGGGAACCATCATTTTAACCCGACGTCATGGGACAGCAATGCTGGACCACAGAGACACGTCATTGACGAGAAAAAAGATTACATTTGCAATCCCTGATTTAATTCTATACAGTGTGTGAATATTGTTGCATTGATATACTGTATATAAAAGGCATACAGCACAAGATAAATTGCAAAATGTTAAACGCCAGATGTGATGCAGCCACATTACTACAGATACATGCGTTTCCTTCTGGGGTTCTGCAAAACTAAACAACAGACTGATGATATTAAATGTTTAATAAGAGGTTATGAAAAAAAGATCATTCCAGTGGTTGGTGGCTGAAAGGGAAAACAGCCTCTCAGCTAGTCGGTTATCTGGCTTCTGAGGAGCTCATCTCCTAAAAAGCAGCCTCTGTCAGCAGAACACAGGAAACAAAGGCAGGAAGCACGTCCTTCCTCTGTCCCGCTCTCTGCCATTCCTCAGCTCACAATGCAACATACAGAATAGTGTGCGTCTCTTTAACATCAAGCAAAATAACAGGTTTTTGTTGGGTATAAAAACTAGCTATGACTAGTATCTGGGTTGAAGTTAAAGGTGCAGATGTTACATGATGCTGTACTCATGTTGTTGGTTGACTATGCCAATAGCTTTGGTCATGCTTATAGTTATGATCATGAGTGCTCTCATGTGTCACAAAGATCAATTCCCAAACGCATCAATGGATTAGTATTTATCAGCATTGTTGCTCGATCAATAAAACTCATGCATACTGCCAAGCAGTGTTGTAGTCAAGACTACCTAAACCAAGACCAAGTCATGAGCAAGACCAGAGTACATCGAGACCCGTGACAAGACCAGGACCAGACCAGTATGAGTCCCACTGCATGACAATAAAATGTGGCACATGCAAACATTTGTCACTCGTCAAATTTATCTGAAAGATCCACATACCCATAAAAACACCCACAGAGAACAAATGAGGACTCCTCTTCATTCACCTCTTTTATTGTGTATGCATAAGTGTACCAGGAGAAATGTCTCAAAAGGCTGTGCAGAGGTGAATTGTATTGCTGTTTCTATGAGCAATCACAGTCATTATGGAGGGAAATAAATCAGATATTGCTTGAAATAGAGTCCTCTGAGATCGAGACAAGATGGACTCCTCGACGAGACCTTCAAAAAGTGGTTGTGAGAACGATCTTGAGTACTACAACACTGCTGCCAAGTGTAAACAGTAACAGTATCTCAAACCAAACCCTGTTTAAATCCACATGAGTAATCTGTAAATTGTTTTTATATGTAAATTAGGCTCTCTGGAAAAAAATGTTTTTTGACAGAAGTGAAACCTACCAGTCCACATTAGGAAAACAACCACATTGACGTCATCTTAGAGCAGTTCTCAGTGTTGATGTTTACTCTAGTTACGTAGTTCTACAGAAGTTTGATATCTTTTCCCAATACGTTGTTTCTATGTCTTTTGTTTTTTCTGTTGAAGAAGTTCTTTGTCCTTTGAATGGTGGTTATCCCCGCTTATACTAACGACCGGGTTCGTCACTTAATTATCCCAAAATAAACATCTATTAATGCTTCTGCAAACATGGAACGAAACACTTCCTGTGTGACTTGAGGATTTTCTACCTGGGAATGTCACAACTGGCACTTAGAAGAGTAAATATAAAAACTGTCATTAAACGGCTGAATCTCTGTATGCTATCGAAAGGCAAAATAGACATTTATGCTGAGGAAGTTAATAACCCACTTTCAGCTGTCGGTTGACTGTATAGCAATAAGACCGGTGCATGGCAAAGGAAATGTAGTGCTTGCTGGTCTTTTTTAAAAAATGTGCTGTGTTAGCAACAGTGGAGCTTTCCTCTCTGGTTTGGACTCTTCTTTCCAGTCACTGCTGCTTCTACATTTTATGATACGATGCTCAGTGTGAAAACTGTTAAGATTATATGAATGAGGTTTTTAATTTGAAAGCCACTCAATGCTGTGGACCCACATTGTCAACAAATGAAGGTGGGATGTGTTCACGGTTTTAGGGCAATGTTAGAGGCAACTTCTGAAGCAAATGTTGAGCAACAAGTGATTCTTGCTTCATTTCAGCCTTTGTCATTTTCTATCAATTCTGCCCCAACAGAAACAAAAGATAATCATATTTCTTCATATTTCCCCTAAAAAAAATTGTAAAATATATTCTGTTTTGAAAAACAATACAAAGCTTGATGCTGTGCCCCTTTTTTTTTTAAACATTACCTAAAAGCTTGGGTGCATGGAATGACTTGGGAGGTGAATATATTGGAACATTAAAGCTGCAACAACTTATTTTTGGGCCACTTGGGGGCAGCAGAAACAAGCTGTCAAGACAACATTAACATATTACCTCTTATAGGAACAGTGTGCATTTAGGGGGATCGATTGGCAGAAATGGAACATAAAACTAACAAGAAAGTTTTCTTCAGTGTGTAATCACCTGAAATATGAATCGTCATATTGTCTGCCACAGTAGGGAGCAATTTCATGCAATCTGCTACCTCACTGCTAGATGCTGCCAAATCCTACACACTGCACCTTTAAGCTGATGTAGCAGACTTGTTTTACACTGAGCAGACATGGAGCAACACTAGCACTCATCCATCAATATTCACTCTTAACTTCTAACTAATATATCAATTTTGGTCTCCACCAACTGTGAGTGAAATATCTGGCTCTTTAGCTGCTAAATGCTCCACCATGTTCACCAGCAGGTTGCTCTATTTTGTGTTCCTTATGTATGCCGGCAATTTTGTCGAAAACAGCTGCCTGCTGCGTCTGAAAGTGACGCCATGAGAGCAACTGAGAATGAAACAAACAGGAGCACTACAGCTGGAGGCCCTAAAACCAAAACAATCAGCTGAAAGACGCTATAAAGCTCCACAGAGCTGGGACGTTGGGTGATAGTCATGTGACTTCATAAGGCAACCCCTATCACATTACATATCGTCATTTGATCTGTTATAGTCATTTTCTTTGCACTTATTGTATTCCTATTAGTTTGTTGCACTTATTGTATTCGTATTAGTTTGTTGCACTTATTGTATACCTATTAGTTTGTTTCTGCACTTATTGTATTCGTATTAGTTTGTTTCTGTACTTTTGCTCTGGTTTATGCTTTTAGATGCTTGTTTAAGAAAGGAGATGCACTTATGACTTCTGGTGACTAGTAGTTCTCTTGAATACCTATGCTGAATACACTTATTGTAAGTCGCTTTGGATAAAAGCGTCTGCTAAACGACTCTAATGTAATGTTTTTATTATTACATTTTCTTTATTATTATTATTTCTGATTTTTTTTATTAAATTTGTGATGTCACATCTCCAACACACCATTTCTTTTTTTTTGTGTGTCTTAATTTGACAAAAGCCACCCTGTCTGGATGATGAAACCCTTATGTTTTTTACAACATTTATGGAAGCAGCAGTTTTTCATGACCCACTTACCGATGGCGTTATTCTCCTCCACGTGAAGGGACCGCCCCCCTCCAGTAGAAATCTGCAGCGAGTTATGTCTGTCAGTCAGTGCGTGAGGGGTTAAACGGGGAGTTTGCAGCAGTCTCTCCTTTCTGTCCACGGCATTCAGCGGAAAAACATCTGACTCCTGCTCGTTTTTCCGAGAGCTGTGTTTGGTGTTTGGTTTTTTTTTTTTTTTTTTTTTTTTTTTTTTTTTTTTTTTTTTTTTTTTTCTCACTCATTTTTGTTGTTTTGTAGCGCTGGAGCCGTGAAGGCATCACGGGGGGAAAACAACAAAAGTCACAGTTTTTTCGACAGCAGGATATCAAACATCTTACTGCGCGCTTTCACACAGGTAGGTCCCCGTGTTGGGAACATTTTTTCCATCCATGCATTAATTAAGGTTCCACCAAAAGGATTACAGGTAGTCGTTTTTAAAGCGATGCTGGTTATTTGAGTTCGCATATGAAAAGCCGCAATAATAACTGGTTCTGTCTTGTGAGAGTTGCGCTTCAGACTAAAACAAACACGCATTGAGTTGGTTTTCCATTAACTGTACTCTTCTAAACATCACTGTGGGAGGTGAAACTGCATTCCATGTTTTCATTTGTACTCATTTCCTTTCCTGTCTCAACTGTTGGAATGACAAAAAATATAAATCATGTGCCTCTTTAAGTTTGCTTTCCAGAACAACATCTTTTTAATGTTGAGACACTATATGATTTGAGTTTTTCCTCCTCTCCACATACATCCTACTTTAAGTGCAAGACCACTTTCATTTAGTATGAAAGTGTTTGCATGGCCTTTGTGTTCACAGTGGGCCTGTGGTATTTCACCATCTCATTCACTTGCAGACTGAGTCATTCCCTGATTTCCTCCAGATGTGCAGTAGTTTACGTTTCCTGACGGCCCAGGATTGTGACATTTCTCTCCTTGCACTGCAGTTATTCTGCTGACGAATATGAAATTACATTTGTGTTCTGTGGTTGTGTGTTATTTGTGTCGTGACACTGGTGGAAGTTGTAAAACAATAAATAAATAAAGCTCTTCTCCTCATAGTTCATCTGGTAGTATTTAAGTCAGTTGTTAAAATGTAATCCTTTAACTCAAATCTGCATTGAACTGCTGACATTTCACCTTTTTTTTATTTTTTTATTAGCCTTTCCTCCAGAGAGGGACTCTGACACCGCTGTTTACTGGACATGTGCAATCATGTGTCACGCTGGTGTAAATGGAGCATCAACCTATGGCATCAACAAGTGTTGAGGCGTACTTCTTGTTTTTTACTACCCTTCCTTGCAAAGCAACAAAAACAGCATGTGTGTCTCTGTGCAGTAGCAGGAATTGAAATGACACCTGGCAGGACCAAACATATGAGGCCTCATGTAGTTTGCTTGTTTCTTTGAGTTAAAAACATTTATTGGTGGATGAAATTAGGTTTTTATTGTTTTACAGCTGCACAGTACAGTAGCTCATGTGTGACACAACCCTCATTCGAACAGCAATTTCAATAATTTATTGAACAGGAAAACACGCTCAATTGAAAATCGAACCATTTTGACTAAGTTTTCGTTTACAGAATCTCTGTATACTTGTGTCTATCTCTGATATTGTCTCATGTGCTTCATAAAGATGACACAGTTGGAACTCAATGACCTGAAAGTTCCTATCTCTTATCTCATCCTGTATGGCTCTCATTTCCTTTATGAATCAGACAGATTACCTGCCTGATTGATTTAATCATAAACCGTACCTGCTAGATGGGATTGTGTTGTTGTGCATCCTTACTGTCTTCTGATGAAAACACTCTGGATTTGCATTTGGATTTCCCCTTTTTTGAGGATCATTTACCCTGATTACACAATTTTAGTACCGCTTGAAATCGTTGCGGGTAAATGATCGTTCCAAAGGCTCCTATTTCTGTTTTGTAGTTGCTTAGCTGGGCATCACGAGATCCTTCGCTCTGCTAGCGTAACATTAACCTCGGTAATTGCTCAACCTTTGCCCACTTTCAACCTTTGGTCCGTCCTACAGTACTCACAGCCTCGGTGTGTAGCCAGTGTAGCCTCTGCTGCTGGTCCTAAAGGTATGTACGTCCCACACAGAGCCATGTTTGCAGCGGTTGTGCAGAATGTCTAGCTAAGTGCATGCAATTGATACCTCTCTGTTGTGATTGTTTGATTCAGTAAGTGATATATGGTGACACAAGAAGTGTGTTCCACCTAACATAGTCAGAGAGATGTAGGTAGCTGCTGTTGGCGTTGCCGCTATCCACGGTGATGTTGTTTCTGCCTCATGTGACATTGCCTTGTGTTTCCTGCTCAACTGCAGAGGTTCGTGACTGTCCAGTGTGTTGGCAGTCAAATCGATGCTGATGTTAGCGTCGACATGCAAATATGACAAGCCACAGTTCAGCTCAGCGTGCTGTTTTTTTGATGGCATCTTTAAGGGTCTGTCCATCTGTGCAGTTATAGCGATACCTATTTATTCTCTGCTTAATAAACCCTCCCAAGTTAAAAATCTAATTCGATAGCAGGAGGACAATTTGTTAAGAGGTGACTGTGAGCAGCAGCTTCTTTATGGTTTGGATAATTCACTCACTTAACAGGGCTGAACAACTGACAGAGCATGTGTGAAGCAGGGTTAAAGTGTGTGCGTTTTCTGGGTTCTCGTCCTTATGAGGCCGTGACATTTTATGGGTCATATGTCTTGCTCTGCCTCTCCATCTCAAGGGTGTTCCTGTGGTTGTAAATGTTTACTGTGGATATTTCATTGTTTATGATGTGCAAAAAACACATTTTCAGCAGCTACGTGCAAAAAGCCCTCTAGCAGTCAAAAAGTTGTTTTAATTGTATCCCTTTACTGTTCAATATTTAGTTTGCAGTTTCACCAAGAAAAGAGTGCGTATTGACTTTTTTATCACCTTCTCCTTTTTTTTGGGTCACTCTTGCCACATGCACGGTCCCACTTCACTTTTTTTCTGCTCCAGACAAAATAACAAGAAAAGCATGTGTGGGTGTTGAGAGTCGTCTGTCCGGTTGACATCGCTGCCCCTGAACACGGAGCCGCTGCCTGCTGTCCACTCGTCCAGTGAGGCTCGCTCCACACCATGTCTGCTGAGGTGGCGAACCTCCCTGCCGATCCCAGCATCGCATCCCCAACTACAGCCTCGACCAGCACCCCTCCCACCTCGCCTACGACACCCACTTCCAAGGTCCCATTCAAGAAAGAGAAGAAGAAAGGTGATGATCACGCTGTGGTCAAGACATTCATTTTTGTGGTCTCATCTTGTAGAAATGATAGTTTACTTCATTTTGTTTTTTTTACAGTCCCAGAGAAGACTGATGAGTACCTGCTGGGCAGGTTTCAAGGGGATGGCGTGAGGTACAAGGCCAAGCTGATCGGCATCGATGATGTCCCAGAGGCCAGAGGAGACAAGATGTCCCAGGACTCCATGATGAAACTCAAGGTGCAGCATAGGACATTGGACTGTGCCCTGTTTAATTATAATTCACTGAAAATATTAAGGGGATGGCAATTTAAAGATTGTATCTCTGATGTTTTCAATTAATAAGTAATCTGTGTTGTGGGTATTGTGGATATAGTTTTGCATCATCTGCATCTCACTGCAGAGGGCGACACTGTGCACAAACTTTGCTGCTATAGAGTGCTGCAGGGATGACTTGGTTTTTGTAGGCAAACCCGGATGTTAGCATTGCGCTGGTTTCGATCGACAAAAAGACAATTCAATTTTTCCATTGATTGATTATTGAAGAAAATAATCTGTGGCAAATGTTAGGCTCAAAGAAAACTGCACCACGGTTGCACAACTTCACATTACCACTAAGCTAAAGACGGGCTAGTTTTTGCTATAATGTTTAGTAATTTTATGATCACATGTCAGCAGCTGCCTTTTTAAGACAGGTAAAAGCTTCAAAACTCACAAGTGGGATATTTACTGGCAGATGTTATGTCACAGAGCAAAAAATGTAAACCTTAACCAAAAAAAACATTAAAAAAAATATTGACTTCCAGACGGGAAACCTGGAGGGAAAAAATGACTCATTTCCTGGTTTTAGGACTCGTTCCTGCAGCACTTTTAGTTTTAGTTTATAAATCACAAGTCATGTTTTGTTTACCTACAAAAGATAAAAAAACAGAACCATTTATTTGGACACCAGGGCATGGCAGTAGCTGCCCGGTCCCAAGGCAAACACAAACAGAGGATCTGGGTCAACATTTCCATGTCGGGCATCAAGATCATCGATGAGAAATCGGGAGTAAGTTCTGCCATTTCCTTCCATTGCTGTCACATCAAACTGTGTAGTTTGTTTTAATTGTGTTTGCCTGCTAACAAAACCTTTTTTCCTTTTTTAAATCAGGTGATTGAACATGAGCATGTGGTGAATAAGATCTCCTTCATCGCCAGAGATGTAACAGATAACAGGGCGTTTGGATATGTGTGCGGAGCAGAAGGGCAGCATCAGTTCTTCGCCATCAAGACATCACAACAGGTAACACTCAAAAAAAACAAAAAACAAAAAAACAGCCACACAAACTCACACAAAAACTGCATAAACAACAGAGACGATGTCTTTCTGTCCCCTTACAGGCAGAGCCCCTGGTTGTTGATCTGAAAGATCTCTTCCAGGTCATCTTCAACCTGAGGAAGAAAGAGGCAGAGGCCTCACAGAAGGTAACTGGTCCAGGAGCAGTTGACTTTAAACTGGAAAAAGTTTTCTTTTTTTCTCAAAAGTTACACAGTGAGAACATTTTCTTCCTGAAAGAAAAAGCATTTTGGGAGGTGGCGTATACACTGTTATGTACCGCTTGAGTTTCAACACTGCCTCTCTGTGTTCTTTCAATGAATCACATCCTGAGACATTCCATTGAAATGATGTGAAATGACACGTGCCTCAGTGAATTAACAAAATAAGTAAAGTCATTAACAGTCTACCTCTGTTTCCAGGGGGAAAATGGCAGCACTGTAGTTGAGGTAAGCACTTGGAAGCGCTTGTTTTCCTTCAAACAGTTTCTCTAACTCCTGTCCCTAACCCTTTCTGCTTGTTTTCAGAATGGAAGTGGTGCCCTGGATGGTGGAGTAAAAACTGCTCAAGTAAGTCTTTCTCTACATTAAATAACACACCTCTGATTTATAGAAGCTGGATAAATACAGTATGTTTCTGTTTCTTTTTGACATCCAGCCAGTGGAGCAGCTTGACCTTTTTGGAGACATGTCGACCCCTCCAGACATCCAGTCTCCAAATGTAAGTGTGCTGCCATAAAATGTTCCCTTTATCTGGGCAACATAGCGGTATTATGCTTAGTCAACTAAGTGTAGCTGGGTGTTGACATCATTATACTTATGAATATAAACTTTTTAGGCTTTAAGCTGTAGAAGACTTTTATCCATATTTTTTAAAATAGGAATTTAATAGAAAATCAGAACATAATAATAATAATTTGCTTCATCCTGCCTCTTGTAAGAAATATATGTTTTCTGAGATCTGAATTATAAAACAATGGCTCCATTGAATAACATCAGCACCTCCCAGATCATTCCATGTGTATGAACTCAATTCTCAAAAGGTCACAATTGTATTGGCAGTGAGTGTATTATATTTTTATAAATTAAAAATTGTAGATTTTAGACTTCAAAAATGATCTTTTAAGAATTGAGTTCATGCCTCTTGTGTACCAATCTCATTGTTGTTTGTCAAACCCTTTAAAGCTGCTGCAAGTAGAATCTGTGAAAGAGACATTTTCATTGGCTTTGGTGACCCCTGCAGTCTTCTACCGGTAGTGTTTTACTTCACTGTTGCTGGGCCAGTTCACTAGCTGGGTTTCAGGCCAACGAGCTAGTGCTGACCTCAGCACATTTAAATACTTTGCTGTTGTCCAAGGCAAGTAAGAATGTAGTACCAACTTAATTTGTCAAGTTGGAATATGGACTTTAGACCTTTTGCTTTTTTAATATGCCAGTGATAAATTCGAAGTAAATATTCTACAGGTTGCAGCTTTAAACTGTCTTTTCACACCATGTGATTCATTTTTCATTTTGTTAAAACGTGTGTTTTTCTCCTTCTGCAGAACTGACTCATAAATCAAATATTTTTTTCTCTCCCTCCCACTGTCCCTCTCATGTTTAACCAGGGCTCTAATGATATTCTCTTGCTGGACTTTTCCGCTGAAGTTGACAGCAATCAGAATTGCATAAAGGGGAACTCCTTTGTAACTTCCTGTGCCCCTGACCGTAGGGCATCTCCCCAGACAGAGAATCCCTTTTCCTCCACATTTGGCTACTTTCCAACCCCAGACAGTGACCCTTTCAGAGATGACCCCCTTTCTCAATCACCCGCTTGGTCGGAACCCGATAATTCACAGATCTCGATCGCCGCCACTAATCACCTAAACAGCACTGCTGGCAACACTTGTAAGACAATTATTAACGGTGGTTTGAATGGAGACTCTGAACACCTCAGTCAGCAGATTAATGGCTTATCCAGTAAGACCATGATCCTCGCGCTCAGTAACGGACAGTGGCCACTAGGGGGCACGATTACTCAGAGCAACACGATTACCATGATGGACGGGAATGAATCTGGGACAGCTCTCTCGACCAAAAACCCATTTTTTGACTCGCCTTTGAATACTCCTCCTGTCTGTAATGGCATAACGCATCACCCGCAACCCCCAGTGACTCATAGCAAGGATTCAGTTGTCATAAGCCCGCCCCCGCAGAGCTCTAAGGCTGGACGAGGTCGAAGGAGCGCAAAGGTGAAATTCCATAGCTGGATGAATCATTGTAGAGTTGCATGTGTGATGCCTGAATATGGGTTTAATGCACATTTCCCAGAGCATATTTTAGGTTGCTAACATCTCCCTTTCTCAGCGTTTGGGTGTTATGCATTGGTGTCTGACAGGATATATCACAAGACGGTTAAGATGAGATGCAAGGAGTCTAATTTAAAATTGCATTTAAGGATTTGATCCATTCTGTCTTCATGCATGCACTGGTGGTCACTTGCTTCTCTAACTGGCTTGAATAAATGACACTTGCTGAACAATGCACTGTACCTTTTTTATCTTCTCCGCTCTAAATCTATTTTCTAACGTTCATGCTTCAGTGATAAAAGCACTGGTAAGTGGCAAAGCATGCACATCTGTCAATGTTAATGTCATACTGTAG
This sequence comes from Anoplopoma fimbria, assembly GCF_027596085.1. NCBI lineage: Eukaryota > Metazoa > Chordata > Actinopteri > Perciformes > Anoplopomatidae > Anoplopoma > Anoplopoma fimbria. The sequence continues at coordinate 4,455,652 of NC_072462.1, read as the reverse complement.
TATTTATGAGTCATTTTGTATTAAATGATGTCAATAAGGTGCAACAATTCTTTTATATATATATATATATATATATATATATATTGTATATATGATATTTATGTTCTATTTTCTGGTAATAGTCCACAGCAAGTGACCTGTTTGGAGCAGAGCTATTTTCTGCTCCGGTTAACTCTGAAGGGTCGTCTTCCTCGGCAGACCTTTTCAACAATACACCTGCAAACTCCACTCCATCCTCCATAGCGGCTCTGGGTAATACACACTAGGGGGAAATTTGCATCTTTCCCGGATCCTACAATGTTGTTTTGGCTCTACAATCCATTCCCTTTTAACTTTCAAATGTCCCTTTTTCTTTATATTCAGGGAATCTTCAGTTAGGTCCTCCAGCTACCACAAGTATCCCCGCTGCAGGCATGTGGGGAGCCTCCATGGCTGCACCTTCCATGTTCCCCATGCCAGGAATGACAGCTCCAGGCCCAAGGCCCGCCTACCCACAGCCATCTGCCTTCGGTGGCCTGCCCATACCACCCACAGCCTGGGGCGCGCAGATGCCATCTCAGTTTAGTGCCGCGCCATTATCTCCGCCCCATCTCAACTGGGGCCAGCCTCCACCAGCCGGGCCAATGGGTGCTCCCGGTTGGGGTCAGCCCCCCATGACCAATCCTTTCCTGCCCGGCTCGTTCCCTGCAATGGGTGACCACCAGCAAGGTCCGTCACGCCCCCCTCCTCGGCCGCCTGCTAAGGAGGCACCGCCGAAGGTAGAGAACACCGCCTTCACAGCTTTGGACCCCCTTGGAGATAGAGAGAAGAAGACTGGAAAGGACATGTTCAAGGACTTCCAGATTGCCAAACCACCTGCCATCCCAGCGAGGAAAGGGGAGCTGGTGTCCAACTCTGCTCCCGGCAGCAACGAAGCCGGGTCATTCGATCAGTACTTCAACAGCAAAGTGGGCCTGGCTCAGGATAACGCAGATCATGATGACTTTGATATCCATCAAATATCAGCCATTGTTAACGGTAACACCAACCAACATTCTGCAACTTGACATGTACGTGACTGTGAGACTTGTCGCTAATTGTGTCCTCTCTAATATTCCTGTTTTTAGATGTTCCGAAAGCAGCACCTGCTCCGGCTGCAGCCCCGAGCTTTGACCCCGGCCTCTTCGATGATGCCTTCTCTCCGACCCCCATCGCAAACAACTCAGCACCAGCCCAGGGAGCCAATCAGGACATGTTTGATAACGCATTTGGGGCCCCAGATTCCAGTCTGTTTGGAGCACCGCCTGCAGCCATGGTACAGACAAATATACAAATGCATATTTAAACCATATCTAGCGTCACAGTAAGCATTTCTAATGTGTGGCCTTTTTTTCTTAACCCTACAGCAGACTGCTGCAGTTGGCCAGTCTTCTGCTTTTGGGGATCCTTTTGGAAATCCCTTTGCTTGACCATAACTTTGGGCATAAGTAAGTATATTTTTATGTTTGATTATTCCATAACTTACATAATCTATACAGGATAAACACTATTTTCACTTTTTTATTTCTTCTTTCTGCCCTCGCAGTTGAAATGGAGCAAATGGATATCTTCACATCGAATAACATCTTTGGCACAAGCTGCTACAACGTGCGCAAGACAATCCAAATTATGAACTTTTCTAACTTTTGTCCCTGTCCCACCCTACTTTTACACCTCCACCTCTGATGTTGTTGTTTTTTTTCCTATCCAATCAGTAGTTTCCTTATCTCTAAAGACCACTGATCTAAGAAGTAAATGTTGTGTCCTGATCTGCTGAAGAAAGAAATGTTATATGTGTGAGAGAAGGTGCGTCCAAAGAGGTTCACTGCTGATGCTGTCTGTGTTAAATAAATAAAGTAATTCAATCATAACGCTTCAAGGTGTTGTCAAGTCCTTTACCTTCTTCAGACACTGAAGGTTCAACAGTCAAACAGATCTAGATGATGGATGTTTCTATAAGATATGTTTATAATTACTAAAGCTCCATATCATTAGACAATATATACAAAAAATGTAATAGCCAAATGGATATGGATGTATAAACTTAAAAAAGGAAGAAGTATTGAGATCTTTAGATACAATACAACAGTGAAATGGTCTATTAGAAGTAAAAGTACCATTAAAATCTACTTCTAGTATCCAAAGTAAAAGTAAGCATTATACAAGAGAATGTCCCCTCTCAGTGTATTAGTATCGCTGTTGTTGTTGTAATTATTATATTGCATTAAATATTACTGATTAATGAATGTGCAACCACTAATCACTTTTATAGCTTGTTGATGTGAAGCTAATTTGAACTACTTTATATACAGTTGGGTTGTTTAATTTGTAGCAATGCATAATATGTATAAGTTCATAATTGCTTTTGTATGTACCATTTTTCCACAAAGTAACTATATCTGTCAAATGTTAACTGTGGAGCAAAAACATCAGTGAAATATAGGAATAAATCAGCTTAAAAATTATACAACTCAAGTCTTTGAAAGTATTTCAAAGACTTTAGTTATTTAATAATCAAATCTTCAATACTCCTGCTTGACATATTCAAGAAACACAGTTATGCTTCACAAGAAAAAAAACATGTTTATGTATGTGTGTATATATATATAAACATGTTTTTTCTTGTGTATATGTAGTGTATATATATATGTATATATACATGTGTATATACAGTACCAGTCAAAATAAAATATATATATATATATATATATATATATGTATATATATATATATATATATATATATATATATATATATATATATATATATATATATATATATATATATGTATATATATATACGTATATGTATATATATGTATAAATGTATATATATGTATATATATATATATGTATATATATGTCTATGTATATATATATGTATATATATATGTATATATACGTATATATACATATATATATGTAGGCCTCAGCGAGTCAGATGGCTGCAAAGAGGTGGATGAGGCAAGACCTTGCATTCGAGGATCTTCTGTCACACATATATACATATATATACATGTATATATGTATACATGTATATATATGTATATATGTGTATATACAGTACCAGTCAAAAGTTGTTTTTTCTTTATTTTAATTAAAAAAAAATTCTACATTGTAGATTAATATTGAAGAGATCCAAACTATGAAGGAACACATGGAATTATGCGGTAAACAAACAAATGCTCAACAAACCAGAATATGTTTTATATTTTAGATTCTTCAAAGTAGTTGAATGAGAAGGTGTGTCCAAACTTTTGACTGGTACTATATATATATATATATATATATATATATATATATATATATATATATATATATGTATATATATATATATATGTATATATATATGTGTATATGTATATATATATATATATATATATATATATATATATATATATATATGTATATATATATGTATATATAGGTATATATATATATGTATATATGTATATATATATATATATATGTATATATATATATATATATGTATATATATATATATGTATATATGTATATATATATATATCTATGTATATATATATTATATGTATATGTATATATATATATATATATATATATATATATATATATATATATATATATATATATATATATATATATATATATATGTGACAGAAGATCCTCGAATGCAAGGTCTTGCCTCATCCGCCTCTTTGCAGCGATCTGACTACATTTCCCAGAATCCCTTTCAGGCACGAAAAAAAGCGCGTCATGAAAAACATGGCGGATTACTGTGTTCATGGGGTCCGCTACTTGCCACTCGTCGTCGATAAATGAAAGCTTATTTCTCCCAACAAACGACATATTGTTGAACAGGTACGTTGTTAACAGATACATAACTTGTGTAGCAGTAATTAAAATTAAAATGAGTTTGTCTCAGGTTCTTAACATTAACAATAAGACAGGCAGACATGGAGACTACTACTGCTGTCATGCGAGTTAGAGCTCAGCTTTGTGCACTTTCTGACTTTTTTTGACCATTATTCACGCCTTGTTTCCCCCTCTTGCATTGGTTTGAATGCACCTTATTAGTTTAATTAACCTCTGGTGGTATTTCCTTTCTTTAGGACTTCAAACTCTGCTCAGGTCTGCACAACAGTGGGTTTCATAAATGAGTATTCATGCCACTGCTTCAGCAATAAGTGATAGTTTGGTGCATTGTGTACTATTTTGGAGTACTTAACATTACACCTAAAATAGTCACTGTCAAATAAACTCAACAAAACATGCATTGGTTTTAATCAAGACACTAACATGTGTTTTAAGGTAATCTCCTAAAATGTGGCAGAAAGGTTGGACCTGGCATTAAACTACTTTACAGACTTTTAACATATATGGCAGCAGTTATGGATAGTTAGTTAATGATGCTGTAATACTGCCTAACAAAGATGATGAAATAAGGAGTGTTTGTTTGCAAACACACGTTGCATTGATTTAGTGATCTGAATGTTTTGGTAATGAGCAGTGATACTTGTGCTGATATGATTATAGATGTTTGTATTATAAGGACCGATCATATGATTGAGTGTAAATTACATTATTTTGTTTTTAAAGATAAGAATTTGGCTCTTTGCATTTTGCATTTGCATCTTTTGCACATTGAAACTCTGTTATGAAACTGAGCAATGCAATTGTAATTCCTGTCAAATTGCATTCAGGGAGAAGGTTTGTGTGGTTCTTTTTTTGCGTTCTATGATGTTCTATGATGTATTTTAATATTTTGCAGATATCTAAAATTGAAGAAAGATTATTAAATATCGATGCAGTCAAATCTGATAACGTGTGTCAGTTGTCGTATGTAAAGCACAGTCTTTATTCGAAAAACACCTCAGGTTCACAATCTTGGAGTAACTTTCTTTAGTAATATTTCGCTTTCAGCCGGTTGTCAGGTTGTGCTGTTATAGCACTGATGCACCTTCTTGTGTGTTTTCAGGTCAAAATGTTTCGGCGGTCAAGATTTAGTGTTAGGCCCAATGTCGGTACGGTAGGTAAAACAGCAGCGACCCCTCAGGACGCCCCTTCAGCAAATCAAGAGGAGGCCAGTGAGACCCCCAAAGACGTTGGTGAGAGCAGCACGGCTGCTGCAAAAACAGACAACGAGTCTGTTGTGACCCCGTCAGAAAAACCTACAGCGTCAGGGTGAGTGTGGAGCATTTAAAGTGTGGAGCATTAAATGGCATTTCTACTTGTGTTATATATAACTGTTCTTACTGCTGTGTAGGGATGGCAATGACCAAAATGTGGAAGGTACCAGCTCCTCAGCGGCAGTACAAAGAAGGAAGCGGTTTTCCATCAAGCCCAAAGTGGCCCCAGGCCGCCCCTCCGCCGCTGCTCGAACGCAGAAATCCCCCATCAAGGCTGTCTCTGGCACTTCTATTGAAGTCCCTGTCTCGGACCATGACAAGCCAGATACGTCCAGCCAAACTGGGACTACAGTCGCCCCTCAGAGGCTCCAGTCCCCAAGGCGACGGAGGCCTTCAGAGGAAAGCAAGCTGCCCAAAACGCAACCTAAATCCCCCTCATCCCTTCTGATGCTTCAGAACCTTTAACTGACTCTACTACAAATCTGCCAGCGGACAGTGGCAAGGAATTAGAAAGCACGTCAGACAGTCAAGTGAAAGAAGTTCCTTCCAGACTACCAGATAAATTCCCCCCGTCTCTACCCGACAAACAAGCTATCGAGTTATCCGAGAAAGCCAAGACTCTAGTGTCATCTCAGAGCGGGCTTTCTCTCTCACCATCAGCGTTGTCCTTGAGTAGACTCCTGAACGACCCATCAGACTTACAGAGGATTGCAAAGGCCCAAAAACTCAGAGAGTTGCTCAGGGAGGAGATGCATAAAGAAAAGGTAAATTCAGATTATTCATAAGTGTACTTCTCCTCATTCTCTTCACTCTTTAAGTTAGTAACATATTGATAAGATATATACTGTTACATTAAAAGTGTGGTGTCATTTCATGTTGCAGAAACTCAAGAAAGGGAGCAAACGTGTAAAAGAATTTACCTTAGATCCTGCCAAAATGACCATGAGGGACCTTATCCGCTATCTACCACAGTCTAACCCCATGACGTAAGTGTCTCTTCTGCAACGTAGTCAACCTTGTGAAACACTTAATCCTTATCTCCACAGATTATGTTTCCTACTGATTATTCTGGTTCCCATTGGAAATTGAGTTTTTTTTGTGGTTCCTTTCTTGTCTTATGTGACTATAATTTGCATTTTTGATTCCAGATCGACTGTGGAGGAACCGGCTCAAGAGAATGAGACTGTGGTCCCACCTTCACCAGTACGAGAAGCGTAAGTTTATCCCATCATATTTCTAAAATCTAATTCCATCGTAGTAATATCAATGTATATATGATCATACAAACAACACAGACAGAATTAAATTATTTCAGACTTTCCTTATTCATATCCATACAATTGGGGTAAAAAAAGATATGATGTTGTTATGTCAGTTAAATGCAGCATGGTTTTGTTAAAAAGGAAAATTGAGATGTCATTTGAACTCTAAAAATAAGTTCAAATGATTTAATAACTGCAAGAGCCATTAAAAGCTGCAGTGTTTCACTATGATGGAAATTCAATTTATTCATGCAAATTTATAGAAAAGAATTGTTGACAATGACAATGTTTTTCTTCAAACCACATACTGTATATTGAAAAAGTACTATTAAAACCAACATTGAAACTTCTACCTGGCCTTCTCATAGAGGTCAAACCCAAAGGAAATCTTCTGCAGCTACTGGATAATGATGAATAGCACAATGATGTGTTTGTTTAAGGGATTGCAGACGAGGTACTGCAAAAACAACATAGGCACTGGACATAAATACCCAGCCTTGTTCATCTTGACAAAAGGAATGTGGTGAATGATTGAAAAGTGTGAATAATGCACATTTTTAATAAATATCTCTACCATCAGCCATAGTTTGTATCTGGACATCATAAGTGTGCATAATGAGACATACAAGTTGCTTCCTTCTGCCTGATGTTTTGGATGTAATCCCTGCAGGTCACCAGAGAAAGTGCAGGAACCTGTGGTCCTCCCTAAAATAGGAAGCCCGAGGGAGGTGGAAGAGGAGGAGGAAGAGGAAGATGAGGATGACGATGACGGCATGATGGTTCCTCAGGTCAAAGTAGCCGAGGATGGTTCACTGATCATTGATGAAGAGAGGTCAGTGGACTTCTATAGGTTGTAAAAATGAATGCTTTTATGTTTATCTACTTCTCGTAGCTCGGTAAAATGGAATGTTGTACCAATTAAGTATTTTCTTACCTTAATAAAAACTGGCTAACAATGTCAACAAAACATCTATAACAACTTCCAGAGATGTGCTTGTTCCTCTAAATATAAACATTGCTACATTATTGTTTTAATATTGGAGACGCTGGATCAACTTGTGGGCTTAGTCATATCCTCTCAACCTGTGTCTCAGCTTGACAGTGGAGGTCCAGCGAGCCAAAGGGCCAAATCCAGCCCAGGATCGAGACCCCATATTTGAGCGTGGCTCCACTACAACTTACGCAAGCTTCAGGAAAGGGACCTATACAAAACCCTGGTCCAGTGAAGGTTTGACCAATATATGGATAATACATATAGATAAATAAATGATGACATCTTTATAGCACACATTTTGTCCTGAAGTCTTGTTCATATTGGTTTTTAATGTCATGGTTGTTTGCTGTTCTCCATCAGAGACAGACATGTTCTTCCTGGCTATAAGCATGGTGGGGACAGACTTTTCCATGATTTGCCAACTGTTTCCTCTCCGTGCTAGATCAGAGATAAAGGTTAGTGATGAACACAGATAAACATATATTTAAGGAATATGATATGAAGGAGCAACACATTGCTTCAATAAATACACAATGAAATGCTTGTCTGTATTGATTGTGATCATTTTCAACTTCCAGAACAAATTTAAAAAAGAGGAGCGACAGAATTCCTGGAGGGTTGACAAAGCTTTCCGTAAGTATTCAGTCAGAGGATGAAGTTTAGCTAGTTTTATATAATATGAAGTGAGTAATGTTCTTCTCAATCTCTGCGTATATTTTGATTCAACATTTATTGAAAATGATTTTGTAGGAGAGAGGCGCAAACTGGACATAGAATATTTTTCTAAGCTGCTAGAGAAGATTCTGGAAGTTCAGAAAAACAGGAAGAAACTCAAGTCACTCGCTGTAAAGAAATCACCCAAGAAGACCACGAGAAAGGCAAAGGGTAAATATATCTTTCATGCATAATACTCAATGAGTTGTTTGTTATCGCTTCACAACGTATTATTCTAGGGTGCAGATTTAACAACTTCTCGCCTTGAGTTTGTCTCAATTCAACAGTCCTTTGTGTGTTTTTAATTCCTTCTACAGGCAAAAAGGCTGCAAGGAAGCTGAGTGTTGTGGAGGAGGAAGATGAGGAAGAGCAGAATAAAAATCCTGACTTGGAGGAGGAGGGAGAGAAAGAGAACGAGGTCCTCTGTAATGAGGGGGGAGCCGATGTGGCTAAGCCCAAGAAGAAGCGTAAAAGAAAAGCTAAAGAGGACGCCTCCACTGAAGAACCAAATGACAAGAAAAACAAAAAGGGTGAAAAGAGCAATAAACAAGGTACAAGAAGATTCAGTTAATTTATCCAAAAGTTATTGATGAAACATGGTGGATTTATTAATGTAGGTAGTTAAATCATTTCTAGAAAAGTTATGCATATGATCCTAGGGAAAGTAATATTTAAACTTCAAAATTACTTTTTTATCCCACTTTCTCCATGTGTGCTTGGCCCCTTGTTGTTTGTTACTTGCCCTTTAATTTTGTGTTGCTTTACTCAGATGAGGCCTCCATACCTGGAGACACTGAGGCGGCACTTCCTGAAGACTGTCCAAAATCAGACATGTAATAAAAAAACTTTAAAAATTCAGATTAAAGAGAAAATATTCTGCATATTCGTTTGATACTAAAATTCCCCGTTTCGTCCTAATATTCAGGTCTGAAAAGACGGAGAGTGTGAATGAAGCCAAGGATGCCAAAATCAAGCCGGCTAAACTCTCACGAGGCAGAGCCCCGAAACCACTACTGCCTTTGGGCCGGAAGTGGGGTAAAAAGCCCCCACCGCCCTCCACAAAGGCCAACGACACTGCCTCAGATAAAGGAGATGAGAGTGTAACTGACGGAGGTGCTGAAGACCAGGTTATTATTTTTTTATTTTTTTACAGTTTACAGTCATCATATATATCCAAACATTGTAACTTTGGCTTACTGAAAGTTATGCAAACTTTTCAGGTAAATAAAGATGCCTCACCCTCAAGTCAAGCTGATAAGAAGAAGTCAGCCAATGATGACTCTGAAGAAGAAACTGCCAACCTACAACCTCCTAAACCTACCAGGTACAATATTTCATGTTTTCATGTTTTCATGATTTTAACACTGCAGGCAGAAACATTCCTATTCCCCCCAAAAGATTGTGGATAGAACAGGATAGGAGCGTTTCATCAGTGTGTGATTGTGTTTTATAGGTATGGGAGAGTGCCTAAACCCATCCAGCTCTTGAACTACCCTGCCAAAGACGATGCATCTGAAGCAGCTCCAGCCTCACCAGAGGGGTCCACTGCCCCTTCTGCCAAGCCTAAACCCAAATGCACAGCCAAGAGGGGAAGATCATCAAAGCTACAATCATCCCAAGAGTCCAAAAAACCTAAACTAGTCACCCTCAGGGCTTCTCAGTCAGAATACAGCGATGAGGAGGATGTAAAGCAGCGAGAAGAAGAAGAAGATGTGGAGGAAGTAGATCTTCCTTTATGTGGCTCCAGTAAGGACAGCTCTGCCCCTGTCTTTGTGCCTGTCGGCCTGCGCTCCCCACAACCTGTGATTTCAGAAGTGGAAGAGACAATGGAGGAGGTAAGTGGAGCTGTTTTAATCTTGCACAGATGCACACCATCCATTCATTTTATTTATTTTTTTCATTAATTCTTATAACGAGCATCTTTTTTGTGTTTGTCTACATTAATTTTTCTTTGTGCATGGTTTTCCATTCCATAATTCAAACCCTCCGCTCATCCCACACATAGCTTGATATCTTGGCCAATATCCCTGATGTGTTGGGCATCTCCCAAGATGCATTGTGCCATGATGCCTCCTGCGAGGGGGCACAAAATGAGACAGGCACAGCTGAACCCTGTGAACATCAGCTGGACCTACTTGTTGTAAGTGTATAATGCCTAAAATATAGTACAAGGGAACTTAAATAATTATTCCCTGTTATAATTGATTTTATATTATATTGTCTTAAAGCTCTGATGAGATCTATCCACATGTTTTATCTGCAAAAAGGCCAACATTGATGAACTGCCTTATCATTTTCCCCATCTTTTAAGTTTTGTGCATGTATTTGGTTTGCGGTTGGATCACACACTAGTATTGTGACTAAGCTAAGGTTAGTTTTTGCACGCTTTAAATGAAAAGCTGTTTGCACGCATGAGCTCAAAGCAACTTTTTTTGTTGTCCAGATGTAAACAACCGACAAGAAGAAGTGTAACTTTGGCTTCTGTAATACATTTTTTACATATACAACACATGTTTTACGAATAGTCTGGCTTCTAGGGGAACTTTTTGATGTGACTTACAATATATTTGTTTCCCTTACAGGATGTCATAGACTTCCTTTCTTCAGACCACACAGAAGGTATGCTGAAGAGATATTCTGAGCAGCTCCCAGTGGCATATATATTTATATGGTCTCAAAGTCTCATACATTTTTTTTGTGGTCTTTTGTTTTGTTTTTAGTATCTCAGGACGAGAGCTACAATGAGGCTGCTCAAACACTGTTGACCATCAGCAGCCTGGCTCACCTCCCTCAATCAGAAGAGAATGAAATAGCCATACAAGATCATACAACAGGTAACAGACACAGAGGCCAAAATATACCTTATATAGGAATTCAATGCATTTCTTTTAGATTTAACTACTCTGAATTAAGAATGAGCCATTATGTTTAATTGCAGGGACAACAGTGGTTGATGTGAAGGAAACCAGCCAACACTTTGAAGAAAAGATTGCATCAAAGCCTGCTGTACTTGAAGGAAACGGCGCCGCTCCTCTTGTGTCTGCAACTTCTGATCATGACGTAATAGAAACATCAGAAAGTGTTACCATTGTGGAGCTTCAAAGCAGCACAACAGACGGTGATGACATCCAGGTCATTGAATCCATTGATCAGAGGACTGATTCGGATTTCGACGCTACCCCTCAGTTGCAAAGTCCAGAGAGCTCAAAGACGAATTCTCCAAAGACCAAGACAGGACGCTCATCCAAGGTGAAACCAAAACCTAACATAGGCCTCGCCTCAAGGACTGCTCAGTCAAAACCCCAACCAGGGACATCAACAAAAAGGACAGCGGAGAAGAGCACAGTTGGTCCTGGCCTTTCTGAAACCACAGAGACTCTATCGGCTGCAGAGGAAACCCCTAAGATAGCAGACTGTAGTAAAACAAAGTTAAAAGATGAAATTTCTTGCATTGAAGTCAAACATACAGAAGACCCATCTTGCAGTCAGAAGAGGTCTGTTGGTGAATTCCAATCCGATGCAGCAACATCAGATCAGAGTGCATCAGAAAACCAGATTCACTTCTTTTCTGAAGCCCAGCTGGAACCAAGTTTGGAACAGGACACCGGAGACGCAAGGTCAACATCTGGGTCTACAGATGAAGTTCTGATGTCTCATGTTGGGACAATTGAAAGTATTGGTAATAATCAGGTAACATCTGAAACAGTAACAGAATCCCAGACTGGACAAGGGTCAAACATACACTCTCCCCCAGTCCCAGAGAGCAGCGACCATCCTGTTCCATGTGTTACACCTGTAGAAGAGTTACCTGTTGGTCAGAAAGAAGACTGTGAAGTGGGATCTACCCAGCAGACCAGGAGGAGTCGATTCCAGAAAGTCAAACCCAAACTCAATTTAGCACAGACATCAAGGACTGTGCGTTCTAAATCTCAAACCATAAAAGACACTGTAGAGAAAGACTGCAACCCAACTCCAAACCCCAAATTATATGAAAAAACAGCTGAGGTTGAAGCAGAGCCAACTTGCACCATCTCCCCTGAAAAAACAAGTAGTTATCCTGATCCAGCTTCAGATTTGATACCACCGTTTGATTTAGGGTCTACTCTTACAGCCACAGAAGAACTGTCAGCAACTGAAGAGAAAAAAACAGATGTTGGAGTTGTTGGTCATGTAGAATCAGATGCAGCAACATTACATCAGAGGGCCTCAGAAAACCAGAGCGTTTCTGAATCACAGTTTGAACCCAGAAGGGAACAGGCATCCAGAGGCACAAGGCCAACATCTGAGTCCACAAATGAAACACTGATGTCTCATGTTGGGACAGCTGAGAGAAGCTGTATTAATCTGCTCCCATCAGACGCAGCAGTCACAGAATCCCAGACTGGACAAGGGTCAAACATACACTCAGTCCCAGAGAGCAGCGACCTTCCTGTTCCATGTGTTACACCTGTAGAAGAGTTACCTGTCAGTCAGAAAGAAGAGAGTGAAGTGGGATCTACACAGCAGACCAGGAGGAGTCGATTCCAGAAAGTTAAACCCAAACTCAGTTTAGCACAGACTTCAAGGACTGCACGGTCTAAATCTCAAACCACAAAAGACACTGTAGAGAAAGACTGCAACCCAACTCCTACCCCCAAAGTCCATGAAAAAACAAGAGCAGAGACTGAAGCAGAGCCAACTTGCACCATCTCTCCTGAACAAACAAGTAGTTATCCTGATCCAGCTTCAGATTTGATACCATCATTGGATTTAGGGTCTACTCTTACAGCCACAGAAGAACTGTCAGCAACTGAAGAGAAAAAGACAGATGTTGAAGATGTCGGTCATGTAGAATCAGATGCAGCAACATCACATCAGAGGGCCTCAGAAAACCAGAATCTTTCTGAAGCCCAGTTTGAACCCAGTAGGGAACAGACCACCAGACACACAAAGCCCATATTGGAGTCCTCAGATGAGAAACTGATGTCTCATGTTTGGTCTGCTGAGAGTAGCTGTAATGATCCACAGTTGACATCCGACTCAGCAGTCACAGAATCACAAGTTGGACAAGAATCAAGCATAGACACAGCCCCAGTCCAAGAGAGCAACGACCAACCTGCTCCATGTGTTACACCTGTAGAAGAGTTACCTGTCAGTCAGAAAAAAGAGAATGAAGTGGGATCTACTCAACAGACCAGGAGGAGTCGATTCCAGAAAGTCAAACCCAAACCCAACTTAGCACAGACGTCAAGGACTGCACGGTCTAAACCTCAAACCACTAAAGACCCTGTCACACCCATGCAGCATGTGGAGAAACCCTCCACCCAGACTTCAAGACCTGACTCCACTGATATCAAAATAGCAATGGTAGAAGCACCAAGCCAAATTGAAAGTACTAGCACCTCTTCAGTGTCGGAACCATCAATGGAATTATGCTCTACTCATAAAACCACAGAGGAAATGTCTTCAACTGAGGAGCAAAAGACAGATGTTGGAGGTGGACTTGACTTAAACTCAGAGGGCTCACAACAAAATGTTCCTCAAAGAAGGCGACGCTTTCCAAACGTCAAACCCAATTTAGGATCGTCCCCTAGAACTACACACGCAAAACTGCAGTCAAGTGATATCAGTAAACCCTCAAAACAGTGCCACATGGACACCTCTTCAACCTCAGAGCAACAGTCTGTGGACAGTAACAATGCACAAACAGAACGGGACCTCACAAGGACAGACTGCAAGCACTTGACATCAACACTTTGTTCATCACATACAGAACTTTTCAGCTCAACAACGTTAAGAACTGCAGAGTCAGATAAGACACCAGACAGCACAAATGATAAAGGTGTCCCCTCCGGTAGCGTCGCCATAGCAACATCCCGGGATCAGTCTGTGTTCACAGACTTAGTTCTTGACAATAAGAGTATTGAAAAACTCAAAGTAGAAGGGGAATCCATAGGGGACAAAATGGCAAATATTGACAAGGTGGAGGCTGGACCTTCCTCACAACTGGACTGCAAATGGAACATGTCCTCTAAAGCTACAGAGTCAAATACCCAACTGACAGATGATCCAACTGCAGTGTCAGATGTCCAGTCTGCAGAAAACTTCTCAACAAAGTCAATGACTGAATCTATGCCACCTACTGAGTCAATACCAGATCCAACAGAAAGCACTCAGCAGCCACTTACAGAGAATGACTTTGAGGCACAAAGTAAAGATGCACTCCAACAATGTTCTGAAACGAATCAACAAACAGCTGCTCAAAGGTGAGACATGAGCCATACTTTCCTGATTCTATCCTCGAAAAGACAGAAAATACTGTTGTCATTTCTCATTTACAGCCTTATGTTTCGAATGAATTATTAAGGAGTTATTAGTTTATGTTGTAACATAATGTGTTTTTCTACTTAAAGCACTGATGATAAGCAGTCAGACCCAACCGACTCTCCCACAAGAAAAGCTCCACAGAGTCGCAGAGGCCAACTTATTAAACCCAAACCCAGTCTGGTTCACAGCAGCCGACCTCCGCAACCCCGACAAGTTCAGAAAACAAAACAGACAAAAACAGGTTTGAAACTCTTTTAAATGAAAGTTCCCTCAGTCACTGCCATATACGACCTTACAGTGCATGTGTTGATCACTAATGGTTCTTCATTTTCTCAGATCTTGGTGCTTGCTCAGAAGGTGTGGATGCTTCAGTTTGCCACAAGCTTGTGTCTGACCTCCGACCTGACATCCCAGACCCAGCAGAGGGAGCTATTGAACAATGCAGTAACCAAAGTTCCTCTCCAAATGATTCTGGATCCTCTCTGGGTAGTTTGACACAAGTTCCTGACAATTCTACTCAGGTAAGATATTATTCAATATTTGTGAGTGTTTTTGTGTTTTGCCTGTTAATAGATGGCCTTGGCCAGATATATAACAGCATCTTTAAAACATAGAGCAATGTTTATTTTTACCATGTGTCACCGAACCACCAAGTTCATATTGTATGGCAGTGATTCCTAACTGTCGGTAGTTGTACCCAAGGTGGTACTTCTGCAATTGTGAGTAGGTGTGTGAAAAGAATGAGTCATATTTAACAACGGAACAGTACATGCAGTATAATAATATAAATGGATAAATGTCCAACCTCAGGCACTCCCAAGTGGAACGTCTGGTTAGGTCGGGAACACAAAAGAAGTACACCAAGTCATTGCACTGATTAAGGCATCATTCAATTTCTTTCATTCAACCCTAAATACACTCTAGTGTCTTATCATCTCCCACAAAATGTACTGAGCAAGACAGGCGTCATATTTTCTTCTTGTTTTGTTTTTTTGGTTAATTACTGTCAGTTAGGTATGCATCCCATTTTCCTCCGTCATGCAGCGCCCCACCTGTCATGCCGTCATGCACTTTGAGAACAACATTACAAAGGGTGGGATATAACGGTCAATAAGATCTAATTTAAGGATTAATCCTAAAATGTGTCTCTTTCATTTTTCTCCCTCCACAATTCCAGGATTCATCAACATCAAATACTGGACTCACACTGTTTCCAGACAGTAAGTCAGATTTCAGTTGATTTTTTTCCCTGTGAATTAATTACAACATATGTATGGTTTTTAGGTAAAATTTCTCTCACTTTCACTCTCAGTGCTGTCGCAGCCGGAGCCTTTAGATCCAGAGGAACCGTTCTTCATCCTCGCTCTGACTGAGATCCCGGTCTGCTCATTAAGCGAGCCGGTGGACAGTGTGCCTGAACCCCTGACTCATCTCCCTGCAACAGATGCATCAGTCGAGCAACAGAGGTTAGTGCCTGCCTTTTATCAGAGGATCACCCGTCCATGCATGTGTGAATCTGTTTTTTTTTTTTTTTGTGTCTAATTCTACAACTTTCCTGCCTCATCAGCGTTCCTGAAAAGAGTTTGGCAGCAGCAGGAGAAGGGCCTCTCTCCAATGTCACTGAACCTGCCTCCATGGAGGAGAGTGGGGAGACGGGCCTCATCAATGTACAGGATACTCTGCCTGACCCAGCTGCATGTGTAGTAAGTGAAGTTGTACGGAACCACTTGTAGCTGCCGTGTGAAAAAATGTCTGTATTCATATTTACATTTTGTTTTTCTCAGACACAACGGGGTCGGATCATGGAGAATCCAGTGGAGCCACATGGTAGGGTGATTATGTCATACTGTCATTTATTTAAACTAATGATTAATGTCGTGTAACTAATAGTAAGTGTGGGTTGTTTGTGTTTTTGGAACAGAGAGTACTACAGTCCATCCATCTAAATTACCAGAGACTCTAGAGGATAATGATGAGACTGAAATTCCCCCTACAAATCCTGATGGACCGATGATGGGCAGTAGAAGAACAGGTATGCAGTACATAAATATTTACTCATCACATGCACTCTCAGCCTATTGAGCACATCTTTTTCATCATGTGCCCTTTTCTCTAATAATCAGCCAAAGCTCAGGCTAAGCCCAAGACTACAAAGAGGAAACAAGCCAGCAAGACCCCCGCTGCAAAGGAAGCAGGATCAATCCCCATCCGAAGGAACACCACCGAGGACTCTGAGCTTCCTGGGCCTTCCATGCAGCCAAAAGCCTGTGCTGAGGTGTTCACTGAGCCACAGAAAGGAAGTGGTGATCATGTAGATGTCGCAAAGGAGACTCGGACAGGAGGGGACGACCCTGAGGATAGCAGCTCAGGAGCACAAACTACTCTGACGAGGGTGACAAGAAGTCGGAATAGGTGAGAAAAAATCTGTTTAAAAAAATCCTTTGTTGAAATGTGAAGAGTTCCCCAGTTTTCATGTTTGGGTGTCTATCAATTGGAATTAAAACAAGGAAAACCTGGAAATCAACTGACCAGTGTCCCAGTCAGTGAAAACACATAGAAAAATGTATTTAATGTTCCTATTTTCCTTTAGCTGAGAATGAACTACTAGGTTATCTATCAGAGCTCCCCAAAACGGATTACATTGCCACCTGAAAGTTATTTATGTGTGTCAGGGTCATATTAACGTTCCAATGGTACTTTAGTAGGTAAGCATAGTTGGTTAAGCTGCTAAAGTTGATGTGCTTGCTAGCTTGTTTTGCCACCTGCTGATTAAAGTGAATGGGGTTAGTTAGTAACAACTTTGGCCTGGACTAGTGCTATTCTGCTAGTTCCTTTAACTAGCCTTTTGCTTTTTTGAAGGCCACCGTAATTTCTGACTCGCTTGGAAAGGGAGAGGTGAGCAGAAGAACAGTCAGTTGGATGTAATCTGCAACCTCACCACTAAATGCTTCTAAATCCTCCACACTACTCCTTTAATATTCCTTAAACTGTTTAATTGATACCATTAATTGGTCTAATCTTTATTGTAGATTACGTATTAAACGTTTAATTATTAACATCCTTAGTTGACGTCAATGGTTAATATAATTCCTGGTAAAAGATCTTTAGAAACGACTGGGAACCCTTTTAAATGTTAATTAATTTTTTTTTTTTTTCAATATCTGACAGGAAACCCC
Source organism: Anoplopoma fimbria (assembly GCF_027596085.1). Lineage (NCBI taxonomy): Eukaryota > Metazoa > Chordata > Actinopteri > Perciformes > Anoplopomatidae > Anoplopoma > Anoplopoma fimbria. Next base: position 4,438,075 of record NC_072462.1, on the reverse strand, counting down.
CTGCAAGCGATTCTCCACCTGGCAAAGCAGCTTCCAAGAGCCCAAAGGTCAGAGCTCCACGTGCAGCTAGAAAACGATCCTCTCCAGCCGCCGTAGCCTCAACATCACATGACGTCGCTCCCACACGCAGTGCGACACAGCCGACAGAAGAAACCCACTCAACATCCTTCACTGCATCTCCAACACAAACACAGCACAGCCAACTATGCTCAGTCACAACTCCTAAGACTTCTGTGTCCCCGGATGAGGTAAGGAGGGGACAAGTGGAAGTTATAATCACACATAGAGTTGATCACAGCTGATCCTTTGTTCTTCTTTGTTTTAGGTTTCTGCTTCTCAGGAAAGTGACTCCGTGGAGAGCAGCTCTGTAGTGGAGGAGCCCACCAATGTGTCTCAGTACTTCTTAAGTGACATTTTTACAGAAGTGGAAGAGGGATGAAATCTGCAGAGAGGTGGAGTGAGAGGAGAAACATGCGGGTGGCTTTTCCCTTTTTAAATTAAGTTATGTCCGTCTGTAGGTTCATTTATGACCAAAACACTGTTTTGTTTTTGTTGTTGTTGCTGTCAGTTGTAAATAAGTGAAGATAAATTTACTATCCTTTCACAAGCACTTTGAATATATTTGGTAGTTTCAATTTACTGAAATGCCTTTTTTTTTTTTTATATGAACTAACATTTCACACATTAATTAAAAAACACAGTTTAATCGCCTGATTCATAGAGGTGGCAGCATTTCCCCAATTATCCATTATGTTTCAATCCTCAGATTCCCCAAATTTGGTTATTAAATACCTGTGAAAATGTAAATATTGTATCATAGCAAATAGGTTTTGGGATGTTTTTCAGCAACACCAGTCTCAGGAAAACATAACCGGATGACAATAGGTATTATTTTGTGATCATTTTAAATCATCCATTTCAATTTTGAAACATAGTTTTGTTTGTATGTGTTAAAATCAACTTTTATAAGGAAAACCGCAACAGAATTTAATTTATTAATATTGCATCAATTTATCTTGTTAATTCCCCCCATATAGAGCAGATGTCGTCAAACTTTATTTAAGGAAAATGTTCTGCCATCTAGCTTTCATTGAGACATTTTGTTGTACAGTTTATACTGTTGTTCAGTTCAGTGTTCAAAGAGGTCAATGTACAGATTCACAGCATTCATAATATGTTTGATACTTGAAACAAAAACACATCATGTGCTCTTCCTTAAATGTTTCATTAGTTTATTAAAAGTAACGGAAGTCTGTAAGATCTGAATAAAACTTATTCTTTCATCACTGTGTGATTCAGTCTTTCATTGCTAGTTTGCTAGTTTTTATGACTTTGCACTGTTCAGACTCAAGAATGAACTCATTATATTTTGGAGGTCAAAGGTCAAGGTCGCTGTGACCTCATGTCTATAACATTCTTGTTAACACAATATCTCAGGAACGCCTTGAGGAGGTTACTTCAAATTTGTCTCAAACATCCATCTGGACTCAACGATGAACTGATCAGATTTTTGGTGGTAGAAGGTCAAGGTCACTGACCTCAAGACTTTCTCAATAATTGATATGCTAATTATACATTTTTCACACAAATGTCTAATAGGATAAAATGATGAAGTTGTGATATTGACAATCATTTCAACTGCAACTTTTTAATGTTAAGTCAACTACTTTCCAATTCAGCTCAGATTCATATAAACCCTAGAAACTAAATACAAAAGTATTGTATGTCTCTGAAGAGTTAAATTATTTTATTACCATTAACTTGTATTAAATGTTTTTTTTAGCCAAAATAAATGTCTTCTTTCAATGAATGTGTATTGAGATATTGTAAACATTCAGTCGATTCTATGGTATCATTGTGAGTCCCTGTATTTAGGAATTCATTGCTGCATGTGATACAGCTGACGGAATAGGAGACGAAGGTTTGAGCCTCCTCTAATCCCTCATACTGCAGCCTGTTGTAGTGAGGCTTAAGACTGTTTTGATCTCTGTTGAGTAACTAACTGTTCCGTCCACAGGTCCACTCCAACACTCAGTCAGTCAGCTGTGAGATTAGCTGCTCCACTCACTTAACCGCCTGCTGACTGCACAGAGGCTGCAGCAGACCTCTGAGGCTCTGCAGAGAGGGAACATGGGCGATAACACCCAGGTAAGTGAGAAAAGTTTATTTACAGTATGTACCAAATGTACTTTTTCTTTGTTTACAGGTAATTGTCATTTTACATGGATGTATCTGCAGATCAAAAATCTCAAATGATTTGTGTTTCGTTAACAGATGTTATGTACTGTGTTTCTGTGAAAGAAAGTTGATGACAAATAATCAACAGTTTCCAGTATGATCTATGAACTATTTGAAAGGTATTGTAATATAATACAAATTAAACATTAACACTTTTTGCTAAATCAGTTGACAGAAATACAGGTTATGTAATTATTTAGGATCAGAGCAAAATCACAATTTATGACCATGGCTTAGGCTCAAAAGAACATGACTGAATTATGCAAAAACCTTCTGATCCCTAAAGCTGTACTTCACCTCACACTTATGGCATGTGAAAATATAGTCAACCTCCAAAAACTGTGCCCAATTAAGCAACCGGTAACTCTATGTAACACCGGCTTGTATGCCAATTGGAAAATGTTATGTTGCCTTAGAAGAATCACCTGAAGCGTATCAACTCACTGATTTGTTCATTCAGAAGAAACCACATTGTATATAGGTGTATGTCTAATAACAAATCTAGCGTAATCGCATATACATGGTTATTTCTACAGGCTCTTAATCGTCATGACAACACATTTTAAAGGCCACATAAAACGGCACTCTAAACAAGAGACTGAAAAAATCGTGCTTTGGAAGACTTTTCCGATTGCTACATGCATGTTATTGTTTTTTTTTTTCCACTATTCAAAGAATATCTACATCTGTTGTTACCAAAAAAGACAAAGGGGTATTATAGTCTATTGTGAGGAACTACATTTCAGCAACAGACGCCTTGTCATTGCTCACCTCAAATGAGTTAAGTCTTTGGGCTCTAACAGCTGGACCACATCCAGGGATAAAGTGATCCCTGGATGTGGTCGGGACTCTTATGTCACAGGCCTGCGTCAGTGTGTTTGCAGCCTGTTACCAGAAGGATCAGCAGGGTGTGTGAAAGTTACAAGGCCGACAATAGTGACTACCACTTTAATTTACTGTGCTATTCATTCGTTTTACTGTCTGTATAACAGCTCGAAATTGGAATTACTAACCACACACATAAATCACATTATGACACATCCAATAAGCAGTCTACACCCTTTAAGCGACTCCTCCACGAGGCTGTGCTTAGGCACCGTTGTGCTTTGGGCTAAACGGTGACGTCAGCATGCTAACATGCTCACAGTGTTAACATGCTGATGTTCAGCAGGTGTGATGTTTACCATCTCAGGTTTGCGTGTAGGTATGCACTTAAGATAAAGTAGAGCCGAGGCTGATGGGAACGTCATTCGTTTTGCGAGAGCATTTGAGAGGGCACATTTTTTTGCTTGATGAAGGCGTATAGATAAGTCGGGAGATCAACTTCGTGATTAAAATTCAACCTTAGACGAACATGAATTCTTTTACAAAATGTAATGGCCAATCCATCCAATAGTGGTCAAAACATTTCTCTAAAAATAACATGGTAAAGAAGTCAGAGGTCAGGATGAATTGTCATGGTTCCTAGACAATAAAGCGCAAACCCTTCAAGATGTTGAGCTATTTTAGTGGATAAATGAAGACTTGCTGGTTGTGTCAGATAAAATATCATTGTATCACTCCGTACAAAGACGCATGTCAATCCATCCAATAGTTGTTGAGAGATTTCAGTCTGGGCCAGTGTGGCCAGTGATGCTTTGACTGTTTGACTCTTCTGTTCATGGACAGCAGCTAATTCTCAGTACCAGCCTCCAAATATTCTAAGCTTTTTTTAGTCAAAAGAATATGAATACTGATAGTTTTGATTAAAAGAAAACCCTTTTTTTCCTCCCACTTATCTCTGACAGGACGAAGAGGTGCTGAAGCAGATCGAGAGGGAGGTGCGAATGCGGGAGGGGGCCAGCAAGCTCCTGGCAGCCTGTTCCAGGAGAGAGCAGGCCCTGGAGGCCTCCAAGAGTCTGCTCACCTGCAACGCCCGCATCCTGGCCCTGCTCAGCCAACTGCAGAAGATGAGGAAGGCTCAAATACTGCAGAGAGTGGGACGCAGGTCAGATGGAGTGCAATGATGTATTGTATGAGTGGATAAACAGACAGACAATAGATCTATTATCAGTGCAGAGAGATACAAGACTGTTCTGCAGTTGTATTGCAGAGTAGAAGTGTTTGTGGACATTGCCATGCCTCCTATCGGCCACTAGAGGTCAGACAAGTTCACTTTTTCAAACCCTGGAGTCCCTAAATTCCCCAAACAAGCCTTTGTTTATGCGGATTAACCTGATTAATGAATGTGTTTATAATGTAAATGTGAACGTAACATTACACATATGCATACTGAGTTTACAAGCACAAGCTATGTATGTAATAATGGATACTGGGGGCACTTAAGGTTTTAATTAAATGCGATTCAGTAGAATACAAATGTTCAGCTTTGTTAAGATTGCATAATAGATGTATTGGTTCTACTCTATTCTGTACATGACTATATGGTATGTGTAGCAGTTGAACAGATGATCTAATGATACCTATTGTGCTGCAGGCCATCTGAAGATGTTTTGCCATGTCTGGGAAAAATATCCCTTTCAGGTGGGTGTTAACGAAATATCTTGCCACAAATTTGTAAAAAAAAAATAGCTTGAACCTGACTTTCTAATTTTTTACTCTGTAGACCTGCGAATCCCACTGATGTGGAAGGACTCGGAGTACTTCAAAAACAAAGGAGGTAAGTCAGGATGTTGTTGTAAAGGGAACTGATTGCAATGAATGAGGCTTTGTTGACCTCACTATAATTCCTTATCCTTTTGCCAGATATCATTTTGGTAAAAGTTTATTAAAGTGCACTGAAAAGACCTGCATGATTGTACGTCATTAGGGGAAATAAATATGTTTTAAGACCTTCAGAATCAGTTGCAGTTTTTTACTTGCAGAGCTGCAGCGCTGTGCTGTTTTCTGCCTGCTTCAGTGTGGCACAGAGATCCATGACACTGATCTGGTGATGGTGGACAGGACTTTAACCGACATTTGTTTTGAAGGCACTATCATATTGTAAGTCACTTGTTTAAGAGGTTCAGTTTTTGTCCCATCCCACTTAAAAGACATTTCATTTGTCCTTTGTAAAAATGTGTTTAAGCAGCAAAGAGGTAGGTCCAGATTTCCAGCTTCGTGTTGAGCTGTACAGCAGCTGTGTGGTCGAGTATTTCTCCCCGGGGGCTATAGGACCCAGGAGAGTGAGCTGTCTGGGGGCCACAGTGGGATCCTCCTCTGGGAAAAAGATCCGTGCTGCGTTCGAGTCTGCAGCTGTTTGTGGATCCAGTGGAGGAAACTCAGGACCTGGAAGTGTGCTGCCGCCTTTATCCCCTGACCTGTCAGCACTGTGAGGATGACAGTTCCCCCTGAAATGCACTATATATTTATATTTAATATTTTCATAACTCAATGTCACCTTGATTTTTTCCCAATGCTTTCTATCTGAAGGGGTCTCAAGTATAACCTGCTGGCTCACACAACACTGAGAATCGAACACGTCCAGGAAGGTTTCAAGACGCATGATTTGTCTCTAGCAGCAACAGGTGAGTTTTAAATCCTCTCTTCTTCTTGTTTCCTCTCCTCTTTTTGTCTCCTCCTCTCCTCCTGTAAATTAATCCCTGATCTGTTTGTTTTTTCTAGAGGATAATCCATTCTGGTTGCCTCTGTATGGCAGTATGTGCTGCTGCCTAGTAGCTCAGCCTCTGTGCATGATTCATCCAATCATAAGTGGCCAGCTGGAGGTTAAGGTGACTTTATTTTCATATATTGTCCTGCTTTGTGATTATTTTTATTATTATATCCACCTTATTATTCACTGTATCAAATTACTCCATGTTCTCTTTCAGCTTGGAGAAGACCTTAATTGCTGTGAAAATGTCTATGGCGTCCTCAGGGGCCAAAATCTTCTCTGCTATAAGAATGAAGAAGACCTGGAGTCTGAGGAGAAGCCATTACTAGTAATCCCCATCAGAAAGGTTGGTTCTAAATGAGCAAAGTGTTAGGAATAAATAGATGGATTCATTTACACTATTGCCCATGTTGATTATAATAACAAGCCGAGGCTAGAAAAATACACTGAATTAATGAAACATGAGAGGAAACCTGCTGTAATGGTGTATATTTTAAGATTGGAACATTTTGTTCACTTTTAACCGTTTAAACTGTGGAATGTAATATTTCCAAAATATTTTACAATTGTTTCTACAATCCTAAAGTACTTAAACTTAATTTAGGTGTTTTCATTTTATGCTAGTTTGTACTTTTACTCTTTCTCATCCCATTTATCTATCAGACAGTTGAAGTAACAAGTTACAACGTTTACATTGCATCATTGGAAAGGTTTATAGAGTGAGACACAATTGTTATTGTTCTACTTTTTGGCTAGTGTACAAATGTTTCAGATGTTTCAGACTTGGTGGCTTTGAGTTCCCCTCTAAACCGCTCAGATTATGTCATTTAAAAAAACTCAAAGAGGTAAAATGATCAAATATTTTGCAAAACAGCCAAGAAAAGCCCAAAACTTAATAATACAGATTTGTATTACAGAACTTTCTATTTCCTTCCTTCCTGTCGCATTGACCCAGATTTACCTTGTGACCTGTTGAATGAGGTCTGACCCCTACTGTAGGTTAAGAAAATGCAATAAAAAGTAAAATAGTCTGTATTGTAGGGTCTTATTTAAATGTACTCCTACACCGGCTATATGTATGTAAAAGTATGTTTTTGTCAGCAGCACATTTGCTATGAGCTTCAGTCAAACTGCAGTTAAAGCTGTTGAGTCATTTTTTCATTAGACAAGTAAGCTATTAGTATCTCAGTTGGCAATTTGTATCATCAAAAACACACCTTTAGTACTTCAACATGTGTATCAGAAAAAAATCCAACCAGATTATCAGAATAATTGGCTGTGAAAGTTATTAGTAAATATTTTATTAATTAATTATATTTTAATAATTGTGTTGTTTTGTTCTGACAGGATAGTGTTGTCTGCGTGTCAGAGAGCGACCCAGCCCATTGCCAGAGTATATGTATCAGCACAAAACATCATGGAGAGGATGTGACCTATACGCTGACCACGCACACACCTGAAGACGGGAAGCGTTGGAACGAGGCCATCAGCCAACACGTCTTCAACATGAGTAAGGCCTCCATTAATAAAACTGAACTGTGGCTAATCCCCAGCTACAAGCAACAATGTGCGAATTTAGGCCACCATCCAAGAAAGAAGCTGTTTGCCTTGGTGTCACCATTAATGATGAAGTGCTTTGTCACGCCCTGACTTTGAGTGGTCCTGCCCAGAACAGCATGTGCACTTCAAGGAGTCAACTATTTTTTACAATTAGAGATCTTCCAAAGTTACACTGCATAGTCTCCTACATTTGTTATTATTAGATGCATAATTATAGGTACACTAATGTAGTAACCAGTTGGACGTGCCTGGAAAACCTCTAAAGGGAGGCGTCCAGGAGGCATCCTGATCAGATGCCCGAGCCACCTCAGCTGGCCCCTTTCGACGCGAAGGAGCAGCAGCTCTACTCCGAGCTCCCTCCGGATGTCTGAGCTCCTCACCCTATCTCTAAGGCTGAGCCCAGCCACCCTACGAAGGAAGCTCATTTCGGCCGCTTGTATTCGCGATCTCATTCTTTCGGTCACTACCCAAAGCTCATGACCATAGGTGAGGGTTGGAACGTAGATGGACTGGTAAATCGAGAGCTTTGCCTTTCGGCTCAGCTCCTTCTTCACCAAAACGGTCCGGTACAACGCCCGCATCACTGCTGACGCTGCACCGAACCGCCTGTCCATCTCCCGCTCCATTTTACCCTCACTCGTGAATAAGATCCCGAGATACTTGAACTCCCTCGCTTGGGGCAGTGACTCACTCCCAACCCAGAGGGTGCAATCCACCGTTTTCCGGAAGAGAACCATGGCCTCAGACTTGGAGGTACTGACTCTCATCCCGACCGCTTCACACTCGGCTGTGAACCGCCCCAGTGCGTGCTGGAGGTCACGTTCTGAAGAAGCCAACAGAACCACATCATCTGCAAAAAGCAGGGATGCGATTCTGAGGTCCCCAAACCGGAAACTCTCCTCCCCCCGGCTGCACCTTGAAATCCTGTCCATGAAAATCACAAACAGGATTGGTGACAATGGGCAGCCCTGGCGGAGGCCAACACGCACTGGGAACCAGCTCGACTTTGTGCCGAGTATCCGGACACAGCTCTCACTTTGGTCATACAAGGACCGAATGGCTCGTAGTAACGAACCAGGTACCCCATATTCCCGCAGTACCCCCACAGGACTCCCCGAGGGACACGGTCGAAGGCCTTCTCCAAGTCCACAAAACACATGCAGACTGGATGAGCAAACTCCCATGCACCCTCCAATAGACCTGCAAGGGTAAAGAGCTGGTCCGCTGTTCCACGTCCAGGACGGAATCCACATTGCTCCTCCTGAATCTGAGGTTCGACAATCGGTCGGAGCCTCCTTTCCAGCACCCTGGAGTAAACTTTCCCGGGGAGGCTGAGCAGTGTGATACCCCTATAATTGGAGCACACTCTCCGGTCCCCCTTTTTGAAAATGGGAACCACCACCCCGGTCTGCCACTCCACAGGCACTGTACCCGACTTCCACACGACAGTGAAGAGACGTGTCAACCAAGACAGCCCAACAATGTCCAGAGCCTTTAGCACCTCCGGTCGAATCTCATCCACTCCTGGCGCTTTGCCGCTGAAGAGCTTTTTAACTACCTCAACGACCTCCGCCAAGCATATGGACGAGACTTCCCCTGAGTCTTCAGACTCTGCCTCTTCCACAGAGGACGTGTTGGTCGGGTTCAGGAGTTCCTCAAAGTGTTCTTTCCACCGCTCGACAATATCCCCAGTCCGGGTCTGCAGTTCTCCCCCCTTGCTGAGCACAGCCTGAGAAAAGCCCTGTTTCCCCTTTCTGAGTCGTCTCACGGTTTGCCAGAACTTCCTTGAGGCCATTCGCAAGTCCTTCTCCATGGCCTCGCCGAACTCCTCCCACACCCGGGTTTTTGCCTCAGCAACCGCCGCAGCTGCAGCCCTTCTGGCCAACCGGTACCTGCCTGCTGATTCAGGAGACCCCTCGGCCAACCAAGCCTGAAAGGCCTCCTTCTTCAGCTTGACGGCCTCCTTCACCGCTGGTGTCCACCAGCGGGTTCTTGGATTGCCGCCACGACAGGCACCGATCGCCTTCCGACCACAACTCCTAGCAGCAGCTTCCACACTGGAGGATTTGAACATGGCCCTCTGGTGCAGTTTGAGTGCACAATTAAGAGACTAGCTCTATGAAGAATTTAACTACATTTAGGCTGCTCAAGTAAGTACAATTTTGAGGTACTTGTACTTTACTTGAGAATCTCCATTTTATGTAACTATTTTTACTTCTATTCAAATGCATGTCAGGGAGAAGTATTGTTCTTTTCAATCCACTACATTTATTTGACAATATTAGTTCCTAGCTACAGATTCACATTATATATATATGTATATATAACTCAACATAAACTTTGATGTATTTTTAAATAATATATAGTATAGTTATTTAGTCTATAAAGTAGTAAAGATTAGCTTCACCTTTACCAGTTGCAACATTCAAGTAATGAACACATAAATGCATCAATAATATAATATATATGAATAATATAGCTATTATTATTTTGAGATAAACCAGTCTGCGTAATGAGTAGCCTACTTTAACTTTTGGTACTTCAAAAATCCCTTGAGGAACTTTTAACTGGTTATGAAACAGTCTCAATGTAATACAGGTGCCTCTAAATTACCTACATACAATAGTCTATTACTATGTAGTTATTCGTAATGCTCCTTCAGCTCAGACTCAAACATTACCACTTTCGTCCACAGGGACCGCCAAAATCAACACAAATTATATAGGTAGATACTATGGCCGACATATCACCTGCTAGCTGCAGCTTCATATTTAGCATTAGACAGGAATGAGAGTTATCTATCTTCTCATCTAATTCTCAGCATCCACATGCAACAGAATACCTTTTAGCTCTTTGTGATGACCTTTTCATTGTAAAACACCAACTTTTAAATGGTGCCAGTGATGTAGAGCCTTCAGAGTTGCCTTTCCGGAAGAAATGACATTAACAATCTTGTCACCGTTCCACAGGCAGCACACACTTGCGTCATAAGAAGTGTCTACACCCGGGAATGGTTAGAGGGGATCTTCATTAGACTCTGTGTGTTTATTTTAAGAACACCTGCCGATACCTGCAGGACGTCATTCTTTTATGAGGCATTTCATGTAATCAATAGTGTGTCACAAAGGAAATATTTGTCTGATGTCTGACTGAGATAATGTTTACTGGTCTTTACTTCCTCGTCTTGTGAATATGACCAAAAAGTAACACTCTATTTATGTATAGGCGGTTAAATTATCATATTTTGTTATATATCTGTCTGTCTGTCTGGTTACATAGTTCGGTGACATACTAGTGTGGTAAAAGCTTAGTGACACCTCTAAAATCAGTCTCCATTGTTTCGGAGTCTAAATAAACTTCTATTAAATTGGCGACAGCTACAAGAAGTAGGACAGTAAATGTAGTTATACATATTTAAAGTTACGTTAAGGGGAAGTGGTGGTTTCCAAATTTTGATTATGGTGCACCCAAACATGATGATAAGGTCCTAGCCAGAATTTATTTTGCATGACCTAGTTTAATGACATTGACACATTCCAAAGTCTTCGACAGTGGTATGTCAGACAGGGGATGAGTTGTTTTTTTGTTTTTTCATGTTGCCTCCAAGCACCACCATAAGACAATGTGGCTGTAGTTTCATTCAATTTAAGTTTTACTTTTTCCACATACTTGATTCAACCCTGACCAAATTTTGCAGAGCATCAAATTTTGTGAAAAGTGGCAAAAAAGTAAACAGGAAAAAAAGGTTTTATTCTATTTTATAGCACGTTGGTGTCCTACAGAGCAGCTTTACATATTGGCTAATAATTCCCAGCGTCATATCTATACCTGTTCTTTGTGTAACTGATACAATCCCTGGCAGGCTTCCCATCCAACTGTGGCACTACAGCGCTGGATGAATAACCTGATTCATGAGGGATTAGCAGCCATACTTAAGAGTAATCCTACACCTGCAGAAGCTAAAACATAATATCACCTTACTAATCTATCATGCATGCATACAGTTGCTTATTTACACATCCAACAAACACAAAGCGACATAACCATTTATAACCACTATATTCAGCAGTTGATCACCATCTTTGTCTGTCTGCTGTTTGGTTCTGGGCAGGTTGTTCCTGCTGAGTTCCTGCTACAGTGGGTAGGACTACATTTTTTGCCAGGATGACACACACACACACACACACACACACACACACACACACACACACACACACACACACACACACACACACAGACTTACAAGGTGTAACCAATACCAGTGTCGCTTTCACAGCCTGTAAAAATGTCCTACATTGGTATCGGATGTTTCAGTGTTGTTGAACAAGCAAATACGATTGAGTAAGCAAACTGTGTGGATCCAAAAGACTGGTGCCAATTAGTTGTCATTGTGTTTAAATATGGCTGATACAATGAAATTGATAGCGTCTTTAAATGGTTGGTGGGAACTGAAGCGCATCAATGGCGTATCAAAAATCCCCAAACCAGTTTCTCTCGATCATGTTTCAAATCCTTGCCTGAAGTTTTGAGTAATGCCTCTGGTCAGGACTTGTAGCTTGGGACCTCAAACTGTTTTTTTTATTTTTCTCACTTGTTCTTTATTCTTAGTGCAAAGGAATCATTTATGCTTTGCCACATGGGTTAATTGCAATCACATGCATACAATGTCCTAATGCAATCTTGCAGCATAACTTTATGAGCATGTTTTGTGCTATAATGGTATTAGTGCAATTACGTTTTGTGAAATGTCTTGGAGACAGGTCAGCTAGAGGTTGCAAGAGATGTGCAATTTACCAACACGTTCTTTATTTGTCCGTGAATCTTTACATTGTGGAATACATCAACATTTACTTCACAGATACAGATGCATTTCTATGATTTCTCCAAGTCTCAGAGTACTTTAACCAAAGGTATGACCCTGGAGCTACATCTTTATGCCTCAGTGTGTTTCAGAGTATTAAGTTATGGAATAAATCTGCTTTAATAAGGCACTGTTTGCAGGGAGCAATTGCATTTTGTGTTATAGCCCCAATTTCTTTTCCCCCTTTGCTGTTGTTGTTGTACAGAGAAAACAGGCTTGTGTGTGTCAAAGCAATATAGTGTGAATAATAGGTGTATGTGTGATGTGTGCCACACCTTGGTTTGAACAATGCTCTGTTTGTTTGTCAGCAATCTTTAGTTTACCGTTTCTCATTTATCATAACACTTTGGAAAGAAATGATCTGTATATCCCAAATCCAAACTATCTAACCTTCCTCAGGCATTTACAAATGCACGGTCACAAATTACATGTGTGGAAACTAAATTGAAGTCATTTTTACTCATCAGCTATTTACCTCCTGCAAAGATCACTTATCTCATTTGACTGCAACTACATTCCCCTTTACAACGCTCCTTGTATGGGACCTTCTGGTTTGACCTCATCATCCTTGATATAAGATGGAATTGTATTATATTTACAGCCGTTTGCTTGCAGCACATATTCAACTTCCACTAATAGACACCAGCACAGCACATAAAGACAGTTCTGAGAATGAGGTCCTCAAGAATATAATAAGAACACGGAGAACGCTGGCATGTGCTCAAACGTTATTATCGCCTAGAGCTGCCTGGTATGTGGTATGGCAGGTATGACATTGTGTCTATAGCCTTCTATATTCCATGTTATCATCATGCTTTGAGACGCCAGCACCTTGTTAAAAAATTTTCACAGAATGATTAATTGCAGAGAGACAGAAGCTGATGTTAAAGTAACCGTCAAAAGCTTTGCCATTACCATGCTTTGGAAATCACTGCATATACTATTTGTTGCAGGCCAGTGGAAGCAGTGTTGTGATCACCTCATGAAGATTGAAACGCAGAGCTCCCGGAAAGCCATTCCAGTGAAGCAGGGATCGCTATACCATGAAATAGGTAGTGTGACACAAACAGACCCACTGCAATTCCAGTCCTTCAGATTGTTTTTGTTCATTTGTGTATGTATTTAAATCTATTAGCAGACTCTTGAATCTTGCTAAAGGTGGGTATTCAAACAAGTTTATTATATTTTATTTGGAGATGTGTCTAATTCCACCTGACAAATGTACTTTTGTGCACAAAAAAAGAGTTTTAATATTGCTTTTTCCCACCACTAAGTCTTGAGGGAAATATCTGTCTCTTGAACTGCTAAATGCTGCACAATGTTCACCAAGTAGTCACTTGCTGGTGCACTTACAGGTAGTATACTGTGGATTTTTTGGAGTTTTTTGCTCTTGCCATAAACTGAATTGATGAAAGCAGTGAAAGTGAACCAAAAAAGCAAAGTTGCTGGCCTTAAAACAAAAACAATGACATGAAATACATTAGTTCTTCAGAGTTAGGAAGGAATTGCAGAATTGACTGATATGTGATCCATTCTTAAAATAAAAAGGGATGACTATAGCTGCCCTCATGCAGACTTAATCTTCACTGTGAGTGACAACTCCAAGCGAAATTTGACAAATCTGACATGAATTTCCGTATCGTGTGGGGAAGAAAGAAAACTAATGGCTGCCTCAAACAGCAGGGAAGATGTGCCACGACTTGTAGCAAATCTGTCCGCTTTGACAACATAATGACCTGGAATGCAATGCCTTATTTGCACACCGTCACCCTTCATCTGCAAGTTGGAGTGAAGCCAGGGCTGAAAACAGAACAGGTTTGAGTAAATAGTGAGATCTAAAAGATAACTAATGCTGCCCAACAAAGAACGGGAACAATGTCTGAGGGAATAGTACATTGTTGCCACCACCTGCTGACAAAAACATCATGCAGATTGGAAAAAATTATATTATAATAGCACCCAATGTGTTTAAATGTTGTTGTTTTTTTAAAGAGAATTACAATCATTAAGACAGGCTGCAAGAAAGACAAAAACTCAGATAAGCAGCACACAAAAAAAAAATCCTGTCACAAACGGAGGTGTTTAAAACATTTGATATAGAGTTTTCTATCTTTGAAATGTAACATTTAAATGACCCCCTTTTGTCTTTTTTTTCTTGCTTGTCTTTTTCAGTAACACCCCCCTCTCCCGGTGAGGGTCTTGTGGTTCCGGATTTATCCGTTGAGATCCGCACTTTGCTCTCTTCCTACTACAAGGAAAGGTAGTCTTTCCTGCCACAGCAGACAATTCACATTTTTACAGCGGCATGAATTTCACAATCTTCGAATGGTCACTTGGACACAGTTAATCTCTTTGTTTGTTGTGACAGTCCAGCATGGTTTGCATTGTAACTGGAAACACCAGGACACGCTACTGACTCCGAGGCATGAAAATAAACACTGAGGTCACAAAATACGGGCAAAAATATATCTGTATAAATTTGACTCTCCCTGGGAAGACAAAACGTGTTGAGTGAAAAGCAAATTCCCACCATCATACTAAAACCATATGTGTATTTTGCATATTTTTCTGTCAACATGTCAATGGACAAAATATATCAACAACAGAGATATGTGAGAGATAAATTCTTAGTAATGATATCTGACAGTTCATTGAGGTTTCAGATCTTTTAAGTCCTTAAAGGTGCTATATTTGTTAGCATTCTCTATGTTGGATTCTATTATAGAGCTCTGATGTGATACAGGCTTTATGAGTTGTAATTACATATTATCATGTCTTGTTTGGTCAGTTGGTTCACTCATGGAAAAAGCAATAATGAACAATGACACAGGGCACAAACTGTTCTTTCATGCACCAATGAAGTCAGCAGTGACATGACCAAACACGGGACATCAGTGTCAAGCAAGATACATATCTCTTTGACTGAAACCCAGAATGATTCATTTACACAATGTGGTCTATGTCATCTCCAGCACCCCCGCGACCCTTAACTGGATAAGCGGTTACGGAAGATGGTCTATGTCATCAAACACTGACTGCTTTCCAGACAATTGTCAGACATGTCAGAATGGCAAAAAGTCTGCAAGTCTGCACGTAATGTGCTTCGGTGTCAGATGCCACCGATGATATAGTTCGACAGTGTGGCGGTTTGTGTGCAGAGATCAAGATGTCCAGGAGAACAGGTTGTATGGGAGATCTTGATAGTTAAGTAACAAGTTAAGAAGAGGACAAAGATTTTTACTTTGAATGCCTCAAGTGTGCGTTTTTGTTTTTTTCCAGCTGTCTGGAATGTTTGTTTTTATTCAGTATTCTAGGAATGAGTGAGACCTTTCTGCGTATTGTGTGCACGGCCATGTTGTATGCAGCGGTAGGTTAAACACCAGTTTGCTGCTGGTAACATTGCCTGGCTTGTCAGTGAAGAATGGCAGATGAGTCACCGCTGATTCTCTAACTGTCGCTGGTTTACATATACATTATCTTACATCTCATTTCCTTGAATCTATAAAAAAAAACGTTTTGCAGAGATAATACAAGTGTTATGTTCAATTTTAAGTAGAAAATTATTTATGATCACATGAGCTATAAAATCGTAGTGTATAACAATATTTTAGTGAGTCACTGTGCTGTTGTAAATCAGTATGATTAGTGGGCAAACGCTCAAAAACAAATGTGACATACACTTCCTCCTCTCTGGGTGGCAAGGCAGATCACCTGTATAATTATGTCTTTGTCAAAGTTAATCTGACAATGCTGGTAAGTGAAGAGGATAACATCCTCATACCAACCAATGCCCAGATGAGAGATTGACAACCTCCCAGCTCGTACTGCGGTTTAAACCGAATCATTTCATACACCCAATTACATACCGAAACAGATTAGAGCTGATAAAATGAGACGTATTCGATGCTATTCTAAGGATTTGTTTTGTAGTAACATTGTACTAGCTTTCTGTGTTTTATCTTTTTTTCTACAGTTATTGATGACCCTTCTACGGTCGCAGTGGAGGAGCGAGACACCGTTCAGATTTTATTCCTTTTGTGGTCAAGGAAACAGACATGGGCATGAAAAAAGGTGCTATTTCAAAATCTGCAGGGATTAAATTTACTGTTTATATCAGATGTTTTTCATTCTTCTGTTAACCCAACCAGCAATATTGAGGTAGTGCAAAGTGTGTCTGAAATACTAACCCAAAAATGACTGTTTGAGAGACCAGTACAAAAAAGTTCTGAACAAAAAAATCAACCTGCTTTCTCTCTGAGATGATTGGCAGGTCATGCGAGTACAAACACTAGACAACACATAAACACAAGTATTTATGATTCCAGATGCTGTAAAAGGTATCACTATAGACTAAGACTATATTTAAAATTCTGAACAATTAAACTGTCTTCTTTAATAGACAGGCTTGCATATTAAAACCATTGTAGAAGTTTGGCATGCTTGATCTCCCTGCTGAGTCATGCACCCTTCGCATGATGGATGTTGTCTATTTTTTGGCCACGCCTCCTGGAAGCCTGACAGATAACTCTCATAAAACTGAAACACTAGCACACTGCTCAGGTTCTGTTTCAGTCGAATAGTTCAGTAAATCAGGGGTTTTCTGACAAAGATTGCAAAAAGATCCTTTTTGCAATCTTTATACCGATTGCAAAAAGGAAATCAATAAATAAAGTTCAATATGCTGCAATTTGACTTTTCAGCATTAGAATTTCGGCAGATTTTAATGGCAATATATTTTACAGTGCACTAATAATAAAACATAAAAAGACGTTCATTGTATCAAATTAAAACAAATCTAGGAATAAAATGTTAGGCCATAAAAAACACAGTTAAACCCTAAATAGACATCAAACATTTACATGTAATTCCTTAGGCCCAAAATATACTATACTGTATGATTCTTTAATTAGAAAACAAAAAGTATACCATAATGCACAATTAAACACCATTTTACAAGATCATAGTCTAATCAGATCCAAAATATACTACAGTTTGATGCTATTCTGCCGTACTACCAAGTTATGCTGTAGCTCATCACTGTCTATAATTTGACTGATTTAGTGCCATAGTATGTCTGGCATGGCCAATAGTAAGACCAAACACTGAGAGCTAAGAATACAATACATTTTGCCTTTTTAACACTTTCTTACAGTGTCATTTGTTGCTAAAAGAAAACTGTACTAAACTAAATTATCTTGTGTGTTTAAAAGTCCGTAAACATGTACCGCACTAAAGTGATGCAGAAATGTGGAGAATTTTTCTCAGTTTGAGTAATAGTATTTTGAACTTAGATCCAGTAAATCTGGTCTCATTGTGTCTAAAGATGTTAATAAATGTTCTCATACTGTAACCTCAATATTTTAAGAGCATGAATTTCAATCGAATACAACGCCTTTGGCTATTCCTCTTCTGCGAGACAACATTTGCGCCATGCGAGCACATTTTTGTATTGCTAAAAGCCTGAGGGTTTTGTTGGAATAAATAAAGGCCTTTTGCTTTATTGAGCTCCGTAAATTCTTCTCAGTGACTTGTAGAACTAAAAAAGCCCTTAGTGAAGTGTAACTCGGTGTTCCTTGTTTTGATACCCAGACATTGACTTCCGGAATGAGCTTGTTAAGTGGTAACTGGTTCAACATGGCTCCCTTTGTTAATGGCTTAACATTCATATTAAATGCTTTTTCCAGGGCAATGAGTCATAATAGTTTTAACAGGACTGTTGTGTTGAGCAATTTGCACGCAATAATCAGTGTGTCTATAGATACAATGATGGGAGTGTCGATTACGTATTTAATCCAGGAATAATAATTCTAACAACACTACAAGGCTGCACATGCAGGTATGACAAAACAAAAACAAAAAAAGCTAAGTAAAGCACAATTGAGGTATCCTCTATTGACGTCACTATTTATCTGGTGTTTTTATGCTTACTATAAATATGTTTGTTCATGAAATGCTGACGAAGGCCACAGGTAACTATTTAAAGATTTGAATATAAAAGCTTAGAGGCAAAGTTTCTCCCTGTGTAGTAAACGAGGAGAGAAAAAGAACATCAGAATGCTCTCCTCCCACAGAAAACCAAATAGTTGCCATGCATTTATAATTGGCACAGGAAGCAACATGTTGTTTGTTTACCAGACATTGTAGTATGGCACTGGCGCCATACCTCCTCCCAAATAAAGATTGAGGCCACTACCTCTGCGCTAGGTGTAATTTGTCTTTTTCTATGACGGCATTTAGATGCGCTAATTACGCCTCTTCCATATTGTGTGACTCAAAGGGGAAAGATTAAAGAGCATCATAAAAAAGTAATTGTTCGATTGGATTTGTGTGAAAACACCGTGTGTGATGTAAAGACAACAGGATCACACAATCAATCCATGACATTTCTATTTTATTTATTTGAATTTATTTACATAATAATAACAGTATTAAATGTATTATACAAATTATGTTCAGTACCAAAGAAAAAAATTATTTGCTCCTGATGGGAATTAATTATTATTATTATTCATCAGATCATAATTTTTGCTTATTTGACACATGCATATGGAGTGACAACTAAATGCTATTATATATCAAACAGATAACTTCAGTTAGATACAGTACATAAAAAGAGCATTGTACCGTGGGTAAGCTTTAATGTGGTGTTGGAGTGTAATTATCTGAACTGATCTTCACGAGGAGCTCGAGATCATTTTCTTCAGCTTCATCACTTCCTCGTTGGTGAGTTGCAACTGTGATGTTGAGCTGGAATTCAACATAAAAACCGCCGCGGGACCCATGTCCGACCCCTTATTCCCCCCCAGGACTGTGTCTTCCTTATAGGATGTTGAGGCTGCAATGTCTTGCTGAACTGTGCGGGGACTAGAGTCACTGTCCACTAGGATGGGGGAGTCCTGGGTCTCTTTGTCATAGGCATCACAAAAATTCTGCGGTTTGGAGATGAATGATTTAGTAACATCAAATGAAGAGATTTCTTGGCTGGCTGCACTTTTCAGAATACCACCTGAAGGCAAAGGCCTGTAGGTTGTAAATAGATTTTGGCCTGCGTTGTGTTGATTGCTGGTAGTCTGAGCTGGGCTCGGCAAATTCTTGCGCGTCAGCCTTAGATCCTCAGGAGCTGATCTCTGTTGTTGGAGGTTCATGTGAAATGTCAGGTTGGTGGGGAGGAAGTCTGTGTCAGAACGGTTTCTTTCTTCTGAGTGTTCCTCCCGAGGACGAGGAGAAGGTACCTGCTTCGCTCCGAGCATCGCGGTAGAGGACCCGCACTGCCTGAGCCAGTTATGAAAGACAGACAGCGGTACCTCAATTTCCATCTTGCCTCCGTTCTCCCGAGAGAAGCTGGGCAGTATGTGACTGAAGTTGAGCTCCCTTACTTCAGAACTCCCCTCTCTTTCTTCTTTCGGAAGGATCGTTAAGTCTGTTTTTGGAGAGCTGGGTTTTTGTGGCCTTGTGGTGGCGTCTTTGTATGTTCTCAGTGTCGGAGCGGAGTCATACGAGGGGCTGCGTGAGGCTGTCATGGCTTTGACGTCGACAACGTATGCCTCGCTAAATTTCCCAGGATGTGAACATGACGAGTCTCCTAAACCTGCTTCTCCATCTTGTGTCTCACACCCATCGTCTCTCACCACCTGCTGGTGATGAGGAGAGTACAGAGGGGACGGTTTATTCAGAAACTTTGGGCTCTTGCTGGATGAAGGTTGGGTGAACGACGAGGCGGGGTTGCTGTTGGTTTCCCGCCGTGATGCTTTGACGCTGAGGTTCAAAGGCTCAGTCAATCCAGATGTGGTCTTGTACTGTTCTGCCAGGTAGCGCAACTGCTCCAGCGGCTCCTTCACCCTGTCTGTTGGGTTTAGATGAGATGGAGGGAAAGGGAACCAGGGTTTGGGGGCAGGGGTGCAATGTGGTGTTAACACTGAGGGGGAGATAGGGACATGGGGGGGCAGAACTGGTAGGCTGGGGTGAAAGTAGTGAGCATAGGGAGGCGACAGCGGGAAGACAGTCTCATGAAGGTCCCGCTGGACGTTATGAGAGTTCTGTTGGAAAGATGAATGATCAGTCAGTCGTTGAAGGAATAGTTGAACATTTGGGAAATATCATTATAAACCTTCTTTGTTAGATGAAGAAGAGAGTTGGATGAGAAGATTGATACCACTCCTAAGTTTGTATGCTATATGAGAAGCTACAACCAGCAGCCACTTAGCTTAGCATAAAAACTGGCACTCGGAAAACAGCTTGCCTAATCTGCCATCCAGCACCTCGAAAGCTCACTAATAAACATATTACATTTTACAAAACCCAACATTGAAAAGGTACAAGTTGTTGGTGTTAGTGCTGGAATATTTCTTGACTGGGAGCAGTATAGACTCCAGGAAGTTAAATTGGTATTTTCACAGTGGTACAGATTAAACAAAACAGGATAATCGTTTTAATCAGTGAACTTCAGAGGTGATGGTACGCAGATCTGTTACCTTTGAGAGCCTAGCTAGCTGTTTCACCCTGTTTCCAGTCTTAATGCTAAGCTAGGCTAATCAAATGCTGGCTTCAGCTACATTTTTAGCAAATAAGCATATTTTCCAACATGACAAACTTTTGCTTTAATTTATTGTTCAATGCACTATAAAAGAAAAAAGTTTAACTAAATCACTTAGTTAGATTTATGAAAAAAAGAGCTTTAAATAAGTACGGAAACTTTTTTTTTGTTGCCAAAACCAGTTATGTTTTGGCAAAAAGTCTTTGGCATACCGGTCTCGAACACTGGCCTTGTGGTTAAATGTCTTATGTTTATTCGACCAATGCACTTCCCTTCCCATAAATAGTCTTTCTCTTTGTCTAGTCACTTGGTTTGTCAGGTGGATGCCTTTAATTGATGTATCAACTTTCCATTGGAATTGTTTTCGTGCTGCCTACCACCAATTTTTGCACATTTTGTATCCAAAACCATGTGACAGGTCGTCAGTATTTCACAGTATTTTGTGAGACCGGGCTGAACTTCAATTATGTTTTGCTGAACCAAATTATTCACCAGAGTAAAATACTTATTATATCATATCATACCAGTTAACAACAGCTACTTCAAGATGTAATTATTTCTACTTGGTGTAACAAAGAAGATTTATTTATTTAATTAATCCTAATCCCATCAGCAACTCTGCTGTTTCTTTAGTATCATGTTTAAGTGTGAAGTTCTACCAACCTGGAGCAGAGGTATGGATATCAGTTTGCGTTTCGCCGGCCGTGGGCCATCGTCGTGCTCTTTGCTGTAGTTGCCAAAGTGGAAATGCTTCGGCTGATTACGAGGCAACACGTTCACCAATATGCCCGTCACATGGCATTCATATGGCAGAAGTAGCCTGCAGAAATAAAACACGGATAAGATTAATCCTTTAAGAAAACATAGAAACTCTGAGCCTGACAAATTCATGCTCATTGGAGAACTCACTTCTCGTAGTGTCTGCGGGTGCAGGTCGCTGCACTTGTGCTTCGAGGGTTTCCTCCGAGTGTGTTGTACACTTGTTTCCACAGCTGCTTGGCAGTCACCTGGAAGAGTGCAGGGCAATTTAGGGACTTTTACTGCTGTGACTTCTTAATTAAAAGTAATATTATAAGTAGTGTTAGAGTGAGTATAAATCAGTATTAGTTAATGACTAAATGAAAACTTATACTGTGGTAATGATAACAATACTACTAACAATAACTAAATAGGAAATATTTGATTACCTGGTGGTAGCCACCCAAGTCTTTGACCACCTTGAACATCACAAATAGATCAACTGAAAAAAAAGGAAAGATACACAAAACTTAATACACTTTTAAAAGGGCGTTATTATGCAGGTTATTTTCTCAATTGATTGGTTTGTTTTTTCTTAAAAAATATGTAATTTTTGCTTCAAAAAATACTTTTTTCTCATTAAACGGTTGATAGATTATAACAGGTTTGGATTCATTTACGTCAATTAACTAAACCATTATTTGGCTAATCATTTAAAATCTGAATCACTATAATCAAAATTAGAATCCGTAATTTATATCCATAGGCAGAAACATAATATACAATCATAATGCCATATAATTGTACTTTATATAGAATGTTGAAATATTAAAGGACTTTGTTTGGTGCATTAAACAAGTGAAATGCCTTAAAGAAAACAACTCTTGTCTCAAAATATGATCAGATGAAAAATATAATAATTACTTTGTTTGAAGCCCAGATTGGGGATTCTCTCTATGGCTGTATCTCTCTTCTTCATGAACACGTAGAGATCTTTAAGGAATTCTTCCTCCGTCATCTCCTCCACGGGCTTTTTGGTTCTCTCCTGTTGGATCTCTTTGTGTGCCATTTCCATGTGTGTCTGAGAACACAAGCAAAACACAAAATATGATCTTCTGATTGCACTGATTATCAGGACTCATGAATCATATTTAGGTATTTTCTTTTAATGATTATATCCAAGTTATGTTTTTGTCTAAATCTAAAACATTTTGTGCAGCACTACTTGAAAAAACTGCCTTGAGACCTAACATTCTCCGGTGACAATGCTTTACTGTTTCCAGGTCACATCTTCTTGACTGATGATTGTCAAACACCTCCCATTTTTGACCATATATCAAAGTTTGATCCTATGTTTGTACTTGTCTCAATGATGTACAGCACGTCCCTTTAGACAACATACCATTGATATGAGACTCAAAAATGGCATCAATGCTCTCTTTCATTACCTAGTTTCCATTGTTACGTAAAACTGTTGTAAATTACTGACATGTCAGTACATGTGTGCTAACACTTGAAATATCTGTACCAGTAAAAATAGATTTTAGTTTGAGTTCAGAATCTTTACTTTCATTTAGTTATTGTGTTTTTTTTAATAATTTACTATAATTACATTACTATCACCATGTTCATGCTTTTGAAACATGTGGATTTAATGTTATGGTCACTATTTTTTAACTCTGCACGCTGAAACAGAATAAGAGTAAGAAGAGCGCGTACAATGCATGAAAATTACAACAACAGCTTATTCCTTCACAACAGAAGTGACCAGAGAGGGAAAATGCAAGACAGTATATATTTGCACCACATTTTTTTTTTACTAGCAAAAGTATCAATTGAATAAAATCATAGAGCAACTACATACTGGATTCTATCTGAAATACTGTTCCTCACCTGTGTTTCCATTGAGAGAATAAGGATGGAGCATATTATCTCATTTCCCTGATGACCAGAGAACAAGCTGTTAGATGTTTCCCTCCACTGCAGTAAAAGAGAGAAGAAATCACTGCAGCCAGTTGGTAATTGTCACGCCACGTCTGTCACACACCTGTCCCTAGTACCTGTGTGACAATGTGGGTAACTGACAGAGGGGGTGTTTACTCCAACTTCTTCCTGCTGAGATTGCTATCGTCTGACCAGTTCATCCTGTTCTCGGGCACGTTCCCAAAAACGTTGCGCTGGAATATTCCATACAAATTGGCAGGATTGAACTATGTGTGGTTATAGGGGGTATTTTTTAAATGAGTTAGGGTTTTAAAAATGATGGGTTTACAGCCACTATAAGACAAATCAGAGCCCCTAAAATGCACCAGACACTGTTCATCATTTCATCATTATGAAAAGAGTTTAAGTCTAACTATAACTAATAACAAATTATATTTTTTTTTACTAAAAACACCAAAGCACTGTCACTCTGGGTGTTGAATTTAGCATTTTAAAGTTACATGCATTATAGTATTGCATTATAATCTTAACAAATACATTTTTTGGCATACATGTTAACACTGGTAACATAGTGGGCCTAGTTATTATCAATGTGGGAACAGGAAATGTGAGATTTCGAAGCTGTCTATTTGTCCAAAGTGGTTGGGACACATTGCGTAAAGGTGATGTGTGTCCTTACCAGCATAATGCTTCCATTTGTCATAATAAGCTCAGTTTTGTTATTTCAATTCATGACGGGACTTTTAATTGCCTCAACCTTGAGATTCCTGTCTTATTGGCATAATTAGGCAAACCCAAAATCGCATCTCCGCCAAGTCTTTTGTGGAACATTAATTAAACAAAAAAGTTACTTTTTTTAAATAAATGTTGGCGATCACTTGAATTGTTGGCCCATACTTCAGAGTTTAGCCAAACTTCACATTGGGTAAACCGCCTAAATGGTACAAAAAGCAACCCACATTGTCAGAATATTTACTGACACATTTAAATAAAAAAGTAATCCATCTAGGTGGTAAACTACCACCTGTCAACACTGTTATTAAACATTCTGATTAAAGTAAATTAGAAATGCATGAGGGGTGTTGCCCTTCGAAAATGAATAAGAGAAACCAGAAACTATAATTATTCTTGATTTGATGATTGCGCGTTCTCAGCACAATCTGTCTGCGATGTTGTTCAGGGTGTTCTTCTGGGTGTGGCAGTCCCCATATCAGAACACAGGTAATCATGCGCTCATTGTTTTGAAACTTGACATGTATATTGGAGGAAAGATGGATGGGTGAAAGTTATGTTAATCCTCCTCAGATCTGGATGACTACACTTCTATGTTGTGAATCACCCTGCAGTGTTGAGAGATGCTGTCTGTGTCTTCTGATTTCAGCTGATCACGAACAATAAACATGATAAAACAGCATAGCAACACATTTACCTCGCTATCTTTGACCCAATACCCAATTTAGCAGGAGTGATAGTAGGAGTGATAGTGAGTTTTGTTGCATGTAGCTCAAAGGCCATTGGTTTTGGCTTCTGGGTGGAAGAAACAGTTCCCGTCTTGCTGTTGTTGAAATAAAGAGGTCAGCCAGCTAAAGAGAGAAAACATGAACGGAATCAAGGATTCCAAAAAATTGATTCTGATTCATTGTATATACTGCACAGGAAGGCGTAGCACAAAATAAATCAGTTTTCAGTGCCCCTCCCTGTAATCTTCATTAACTTTGTTTATATTGATACTGACTCAAATAGGACAGCCACCTTCTTTCACATCACTGCCGATTCCACGTATCATTCTGCAGCTTATTACAGGTTTCGGCCAGGGTGGGGCTCCATGTGTTTTTACCTACTGTTTGACATACAAGCTTAAAGCCCCAGTGAAGCGGAAGTCAGAGCGTCTTTGGCTTTTGTATTGTGACTTATTCCACAGTGGAAACAGAATAGTTTAGGGGTATACAGTTACAAGAGAGATTATTTTTAACCTTGTGTATTGTTTTTTTGCATGAAAATATCAGAGCATTAAAAAAAAAAAAGAAAGTAAAAAGGTATATATTCTCTTAATACAACCACATCTAGAGTTTAGGAGGGTTAGCATAACTGTCATGAATCCGATGTACATGTTTACAAGAGAGATTGAAATCACATCCTTAAATACTTTAGAGTTAAGCGATAAAGAGCTAAAGAGGACTGTTGGCTCCCAGCATGTTCTCTTTCCCAGGTTTAAGGTTTATACAGACGCTTTGTCACGTCCAAGCACAAGGAACCATTTAGCATTTGCATGAGACACACCAGACTTTCTAGTAACTCCAACGTATTATACAAACGCACACAGGGTGGGAGGCACTAGGGAAGAATGGATCAAATATTACATTACATTACAGTCATTTAGCAGACGCTTTTATTCAAAGCGACTAGTATATTGATTGTAAGTCGCACACTGATGACAGGCTACCATGCAAGGTGCCACCATCAGACTCTAACTAATATTCATGCAACATCCAGTCCACAAGCGACTTGGGGTTAAGTGTCTTGCCCAAGGACACATCGACTGCCGAAGCCGGGTATCGAACCACCGACCCTCTGATTGGAGAACTACCTTGCTCTCCACTACGCCACAGCCGCCTCTACAACAAACACAGGACTTTCAACCAGGAATCTGGTGTTCGTGTCACAAACAGTTGATGAGTTATTTTTTTGGGTGATTTTGCTGAGATGTTTTGTGTACTTATTGTACGTGGTCCAAACATGATGTTTTTCCTAAACCTAACAAAGGGGTTTTGTGCCTAAACCTAAGAAAGTGTGATGTTTAAGTTCAGAAACATTGACCTTGTTATGGTAAAAAATGACACAGCTCTCTTGCCGCGTAATATTCACATTCTGTGTGAAAGTACTCTTGACAAAAGCAACCATTGGAAAAAATGAATTGTCGTGAAAAAAAAACCTGGTGTGCAAATGCCTTTAATATATCGAGGATTAAAGGACTTAAAGCTCAGCCTGAATGTAAAAACTTGTCCATGCATTTATCTTCAGACCCGACTACTGCAACGCTGTCTTTACAGGTCTCCCTAAAGAAACTTTTCGACAGCATCTATGTCAGATTGTCATTCTCTCTCTCCCTCCACTCATTAATGACTGTTTTTAATTGTATATGACTTTATAATGTATTATGTGGATCTTTTTCACTTTGTGTCGACGCATTTAATATTTTATGTAAAACACTTTGAATTGCCTTGTTGCTGAAATGTGCTTGTTATGTGTGGTCCTGCATGTGACGTATTGCACACTGTTTGTTGGTGGGCTTTTCTTCTATCCCCCCAACTCTCTTTTTCTGGTGTTCTCCCTCCCCCCGTTGCCTTCTTCTGTAGGAGTGGAGCACCTGAATGCAATGAATCATTAGAGAGGAGTCGTGTGGGGCAGAGAAACACAGGTCAACCAGTTAACAGCACAGTTTTATCTTTCCTTTGTTATTTCCAAGAAAGTCTTCCCCCTGCAGGGTAAAAGTGTTGGGTCTTGCTACTTTTGCTTGTTACTTCGGTTTGGGCTGGAGATCAGCTGTAGTTTTTTGTTTGGTTCAGTCTTGGATTACTCTTAAGGTAGTTAAGGGGATGGGTGCGACAGCCCACTGTGTGGCCGGCTCAGTTGTTTGCCCGTCTTTTGTTAATTAATAATTAACATAATAATTAATTGGCTGGGACCTCCAACCATTATGTGTTGTTTTCTTTTAACTTTTGAATATGGTTACTTTCCCCTTTCTGAAAACTGGTTAATGCATTTCCATGTTGGCAACGAAAGTGTTGTTGTACCCCAGCCATCCACAAGACTTAGCAGGAATTAAATGATGAATTAAAACAGATTAAGTCTGTTTGTTGCATGTTTGGATTATAGAATCAACATTCCAACAGCGGACTCAGGTTCACAACTGTAGACCGATATAAGGAGTGGATGTAGTCACTATGATGTCACCCATTGGTTTGTGGACTGCTGTTTTGAAGGCTGGAGTTTGGCATTTTGGCTATTGCCATCTGCTTTTTTTTGCAACCAGAAGTGACACGAAAGGGTGGAGCAACCGAACTTTAAGATAGTTTTAAGCAACCAAAACGGTTAAAATGAACTTTCATGAACGGAAAACCCACTTTGTAAGGTTTAAAGAGCTCTAAGGTGAAAAAATGTAAAACACAATCCCCCTCCTGGCCATTTGAAAGAATGCTGCATCACAGTTTAAAGCTTATTAACCAGAATTCATAATTTGACACATTGGTGTCAGAATGTGTTGACCAAGGCTGAGTCCTTACAGCAGCGGCCATGATTAAAATCCTTTTTTCCAGTGTCAATCGGTACTATCTAATAAAAATAAAAATAAAACACTTTCATAAAACCACACCCAGAACACACCTGTTTATCTAATACATGGCAAAGAGTCAAATGTGCAACTGGGAAGGTACAGTGATTGTATTTGGCATTTGATTAGTGTATCTGAAAGATATTTTATTAGCGGATCCACCCAGGGCTGAAATGCGGATGCATATTAAACCTCCTTTGTAAAGATATACCTTACAGAAAGGACTCCAAACGCATGGCCTGTGTGGACACTTTTTGTGAGATAAAGGCTCATTGCTGTGTGCTTGTTCTAAGGTTTAATATGCAAATTAATGGAAGAGGACTGTATGATGGCATGTTTCAGGATCGTAATGCACACTTTTGCTGGGGACAATGCACAAAGAAAAAAGAGTTGACACATCCTTGATGAGACATCTATGAAAAAACCTTAAACAGGTTTTTACATTTCCTGGAACTGTTCTCTTCAATTCAAGGCAATTCTAGATAATACTGGCCGATTAAAATAGCAATGAGATTACTTATACTCAACAGTATTGAACTGTAGCCACATTGCTGTGTTGATGCTACTGAGGTCTGTTCATGTTAGTGTTTAAGATACACATGACAAAGTAGTCTTTCAAAATACCAAATTGTTCTTAAGGTCTTACACAACTAAATCCTTTAAAAACAGAACAGTACACAAATTATGTCTAATTTGTGTAAAAATGAAAATGTGGAGCTTTGGAAGCAATATGAGAGCTGTATGATTATCACAAACTGTATTATTATCATTGATGTACCCACAAAACAAGATGTTTAGAACAAAAGACGAATTGGTAGAATATAAAACCAAAAATTGACAGCTGTTTAACCCTAACAGAGGACATGATAAACAGTAGTAAGAGATCAAACAGTCCAAATCCGATGGATTGAGTTGAGAGATCTATGTAATTTGTGCATGAACGACAATAAATATTTGAGTAGTTGATAAATATTTTATCAAGTTTCATTTTCACTGGTGCTCAGTTTTTTTACTTTATTTTATCTTTCTATTTACAGTGATAACATAATGAAGTGAAAACCAATGATTAAAGTAAGCTGTGATAAAATATAATTGAAAATACAGATATCTCATCCTAAAACAGATCAATCAAGCAATCCAGGAAGTGGACATTATTATTATTATTATTTTTCTTTTTTCTAAAAGGACCAGTTTGGTGATCTCATAGGGTTTCTCATAACACAGCATATTTTGCTTGACTATTGAGTGTGTTACACGTTGATTACAGGAAGCAGCAGTAGTTATCTGACTCTGCCGCCCAGACAGGAGTTTATGAAATGAGTAAACTCAAACCATGTAATCAGTAAATTGCTAATTGATTGGACCAACCAATGCTGTCATCATTGTTTAACAGTTGTTGCGTGCACACGAAACTTCATACCAGAGCTACATTGCAATCTTCTCTACTGTGACAGCAGTAAACACAGGGTAGTATTGGTTTGAATTCGCCAGCTCTCCCTCCCACCGTCAGAGGACGTCTGAGTCTTAATTCTACATCCGTTGCTTTGAGTGTCTGATAATGATGTAAATGGATTCCCATTGGAGTTGGAAGAAAGCCCAGAGCGAGAACAGGTTGGTTATCGTTACACAAACACTGTCCTTTTGTCTCCATTCCTCCAACTGTCAAACAAAGAAAGCCCTAATCAGTGATGAGAGATGGAAAGCTACTTTCTGACGTAATGATGCTGTTTTTTACAGTAATTTGCAGATGATGCAGTTATTTCCTGATGAGAAAACTTCCTTGTGCATTTTAAAACTTCATTTTTACAGTTAACGTGTGCAATAATTTAGTTTAAACATTGTGAATGACAAGTGCAACTAAAGGGCCATACAGCTTTTTTTTTTTAAATACGTAATGCATTTTAAATTACTTGACATCAATTCATTTCTTCAAGGAATCTGTTTACATTGTTAGCAATGTTTTTAATGTATTATTTGTATTAAAACGTCTGTCTTCACTATTTGAGATTAGATTTCAAATAAATTCAGTTATTCCCAAAAGCCTTTGAGTATATTTTCTCCCTCCATTTGTGCTGATTTAAGCCTTGTCCTGCAACCAGTGTCTTATTATTCCAATATTCGATTAATTCTATTAAATTGAATATTGCATATTAAATTGTATTGTTCGTTAGCACAAACATATGTTAAGTCTACTATCTCATGTATCAGATGCTTATCACGTATTCAGATTGGTATCATATTCATCTACGACAAACCAATGACGGGAAGTTCCAGCTACGTGCAAAAGTAGATGAAATCTTTCAACTTCATCTACTTCACCGTAACGAGCGGCATTGAAAAAGAAAAAACATCCCAGGTTCCTTTTTCAATTAAAACGTGTAACTCGCCCTCAGCAGGCTCTGTTCGTTTGACAAATTATGTTTTGTACTGTGACTGGAAAGCGTGTTTTTTTCAGAAGAGTAATTCTTGGATTTGTCAAATGAACAGAAAAAGAAATAGGATAATTAAGCATCTGGACAGCTTTATTTATGTTCACATCCTTAAACATCCTGTGCTTTTATCTTACAAAGGCGGAGAACACAAGTTTTAAGGTTGTCATGCTTTCATTTTATGTTATTTTTTATATATATATTTAGAAAAATCATTGTGTGACGACCCCTGCCTCTCCCTGTCTATCTGTCATGTGCCGTGTTTTCCAGATACCTGGTGGCAGAGGATCGTCAGGGCCAACTGGGAACACCTGGGCTCGTTGTTACCAGTCTATGAAGTCCTGGCTGCCACTACAGCACTCTTTCTTTTTCCACTTTGAGTCTCCTGCTGCATTTCTTTGCTTCTCCTTTGTTTTTGTTTGTTTTGTTAAGTTGCTTTAGGCCAACTTTATGTTTTTGTCTTGCGCCTATGCAACACTTGCACACACATTTTTTCCACTCATGCACCACAGACACTTCTGACACCACTAAATGCACCACCAAATTATAGTCCAACTCTGCGTAAGGAGGAGGCCAGGGTGGATGGATGGGCCAAACAAAGACAGGGATGCTAACATTCCCCAACAGAACATTGTCTAACATTGTTTTAACATTATGGCTGTTTCACTTATGAAAGGATTCACAACTTCAATAAACTAAACGTGATTCAGCAATATTCATTTATTTTACAAAGAAAAGTCTGAAAGTTAACTTGTTTACCATGCTCGGTCGCTGTCATGGAAAAAGTTTACGTGTTACAATTATGTATGTATTATATAATTATAACAGATGACAAAAGAAAAAACATCATCCGCTGAGATGTGTTTGAAAGGTTTGGTAGCAACAAATTTATTTAATTGGGGACATTTTATTTAGTTTTTCCATGTGTCCAATGAAGAAGTGTCACATTGTCTCCTGGCATAGCTGCCTCAGGCGTGGCCCCTGTATGTCATCTTGTTTGACATGCTTATCAGGTTTCATTGTACCTTGACTTTTTTGCTACTTAATGAAGATGACACTCATCACAATGCATTGCTGCAATTTGAAATGCAGGCATGCATGTTTGGGTGGGGTAGAGATGGTCACGCTCAACAGTGGTATGTCTAAAGCGGTGGCACGGGATGGCACCCCCCCCCCCCCCGCCATGCCAACACGATTTATCTCTGATAGAATTTTCTTTTCTTTTTAAAAAAAAAAATCCTATGATCGCTCAAGCACATTGAGACTAGCACAATGGTATTTGGTATGTAACATTGAAATTGGCATTCATGTGACAGATTACAAATGTATGCAAAATTGGCTGCGTACAGAATTGCTGTGCAGAGAACGCAAACTGTCACAAAGGTTTATAAAAACAAAGACTGAGCCGCTGATGGTAATAAAAGGTTTTGAGGGAGTGTGTTGGCACTGATGCTTATTTCACAATAGCCAAGAGAAAATTAGTCTTAATGCTGCTGACAAATGGGTGTTTCAGGATCCACAAATGAAAGATTCACAAATGGCTTTGATCATTTTTGAGTAATTTAAGGTGTTCACAAGTGCATTTCTTATTCCACAAACAAACCAATTTGAACAAATGCAAAATATATTGAAAGATACAGACCAACCTGAATAAATAAATATTCTACATATCCAACGTATAGTTAAAATACCGAAATTTTTCAGGTTGGGTTGTATTTATTTGTTCAATTTAATTATATATTTGTTTGTGGAATCGAAAATACATCATGAATATCTCGCCAAACATCACACAGACGTTTTTATTTGCACATAATGAGTCACCAGAATTGAGTTTCGAAACAACAAATAAATGGTGATCAAATTTAAAGGTGCGTTTTGGAGTTTCCGTAAAAAAAATGTCTCTGCTTACATTCAGTGTCACTTACAGAAATGTAACCTCAAGATCTGAATATTTTCCTACCCATGAAACATTTGCACAACCCGTTTTTTGAAAGACATTGAAAACAGCATTGCTAACATTGATGTTAACTAGCTAGCAGTCTTTTCTTCATTGTTTTTAGATCTACGCGAATGCATTGCAGGAATGTCGATCGCTTCATCGGCGTGCGCATCAATGAGTCGAAAACCCGGAAACAAAAAATGTAATGTCACGTAAGTTTTCAGAAACTCCGCACTGAACCATTACAGTTTTTTTCAATTGCTTACTTACTATAATGACACATGACAAAATAACACAATAGTTAAAACTGACACACAGAGAGTAAAACCTAGTCTCAAGTCCCCAAAAATATATTTCTGCCTTGCATCCGATTCACAGTTCAACATGAACACTTTTTGCAAAACTCTGCACAAAGTCCTCCGCATAGGACACAGAAAACTCACATTAAAGGCCGTTCTCATTTACCGATTTTGTGCCTCCTTGTCCCCTCTCTCCTCCGGCTTTAGACCCGAAAAGAGCTCCATCTTGAGAGACTTCCCAATTCATCTCAAGGTACAACTAGCAAGGATTGAGGAGGCTTACCTGAGGGGCTATAAGCAAGGATACATTGGCGTATCTTTTTTTATTAGTTGCAGGTGTTTTCGGCACCACAAAACACCACAAAACCATAGCTGGACTCTACGAATGGAACTGTTCGTTTGGTCTTCATAAGTTGTGGTTATTTGAGATGATCAAACTTTCTGCCCTTCAGTTCGTGTAGCGCCTCATAAGGTGCCGTTCTAACCACATTCCTTAAATTAAATGTTTCTAACATATAGGGGGATTAATTGGCTGGAATTAAATATAATATGCATAACTATGTTATAATCAATGCATAATCACTTGAACCGAGGAGTCGTTACTTTTTTGTTAGCTTAGAAGAAGCCATTTATATCTACATGGGCAGCGGAGGACAAACTAAAAACTGCCTCTAGTGAGAGCCTTTCATGTTTCCTCATCATCTTAAGGTAGGGAAGGATACCGAAACCCAGTATTAAACAGGCTCTAAGGTTATTATTATAGATACCAGTATTAATAAGCCCCGACAATCCGGCGCATGAAAGCTCGGCCAAAAGCAAACAAGCTAATAATAATAATAATAATAATAACTTCATTTATATAGCACCTTTTAAAAACAAGGTTTACAAAGTGCTTTGACAGACCAGCCAGCAAGACAGTGCATAAGAAACAAAATAGAATAACAAGTGACAGTCAAATAAACAAGTAAACAAACAAAATAAATGAAATAATAAAATAATGAAATAAATAAAACCAAGTGATAATGGTATAAAATATGGTAAACAAATATAAGATAAAATACCAAGACCAAATGAAAATGAACCAATAAAACGACGACATCACATAAAAGCCAATCTATAAAAATGTGTTTTAAGAAGTGATTTAAAAGAGATTACTGATTCTGCAAGCCTTATCTCCTCCGGAAGGTCATTCCAAAGCCGAGGGGCCCTTATGGCAAAAGCACGGTCGCCTTTGGTTTTCAGTTTCGACTTTGGATCAACCAGAAGGGCCCCACCTGAGGATCTAAGGCTGCGAGCTGGCTCATACGGGGTCAACATTTCTCCTATGTATGTGGGGCCAGACCCAGACGTGCTTTAAAAGTGATCAGCAAAATCTTAAAATCAATTCTAAAACGATGTGAAACGGGTGATGTGATGTCGTCTGTTACAACCAGTAAGAAGCTAAGACAATAGCTGTCTGTCTGTAGTCCTACTGTTTATCTTAGTTTGTTATTTTAAACGTCTTTGCTGGCTGAGACAAAGCAGCCACCACCCCCCACTTGATTGTTGACTCACCAATCAACCCATCAATCAGGATGTAAGATAAAAATGCAAGTACCTGCTTACAACAACAATGGAAGCCAACTTGGCAGCGAGAGGTCTGCTTTCTAAAACATGTATTAGCAATTCATTTTAACTGCAATTCATGCTTTTTTTTGCCTCCATAACAATTTCCTATGTTTATGTACCATATTCTATCTAAAATATGCTTTATCGTTTTGAAATGGTTGATGTATAGACTGACTGTATAATGTGGAGAGAAATACTATATTAAATATTTTTTTCAACTGCTATAACACTGAAATGAGACAAGAAGCAGATTGACCAACATATGTTCAAGTCTCCAAACCTGCTTTGCAATTCAACACGACACTCTTTGCAACACACTCTACCTGGTTCTCTACGTAGGATAAAGGAATCTAACATAAAGTCACTTGTTTGCCATTTCAAAACACTGCCATTCAAAATGCCACTCCCATGGACTAATTGGCCGAGACGTGTGTCACCTCGCTAAACGATAAATTGCTTTTTTGTTTACTTATCAATAAAGATGTCAGCACTATAAAAAAGACCACAGATAGGAACCTGTTGACGATAACAACAGAAGTCAACATGTTAGTCAGAGGCCTGTTTTCAAATATTGTATTTTGCAATTTATAAAAACTAAAATTCGATCTTACTTTTTAGTCTCCGCAAATTATTTTTTACCATTTTTAAGTACTGTATTCTATTAAGAATATGCTCTGTTCCAAAATGCGACCTTTGGAAATGCATATGTGTATTGATTTGATTTTACCACATAGAGAGAAATGATGAAACCCAAACCTCAGACATCATTAGAAAAGTAGAAATGTTATAAGTGTCAGTCAGTGCCATCAGGTGACAAACTCTGAACTAAAAAACATAAAATAATAATAATAATAATTCAGTAGAATCCTCTTCGTGAGTCATACACCGAAACAGGAAACCAAACAGCAGGTAATAACCAGGCTATTCCCCTAAATTACATGCAACATGTGGTTTCCTGGTGCATGTGCATTACAGGACTTCGTTGTAGCAGAATGAAAATATGTACTTTTCCGCACAATGTGTAGAGGGGGAAGTGCATCAAGGAACTGAAGTTCATACAAAATGAGGATATGAAGACATTGTGCCTTTCCTTTTATTATTTATATAATATTTCTGTATTATTTACTATACTGTCATCTAGTCTGTGTACGCAACCAGTGCAGTCAGTTACTGGAAGAACGCTGTTTTCCAGGATTGTAATATGTTTTATTCCACAGTAAAAAGTTGTAAATAGATATTTGTTTGGTTAACAATTTGCATCTGACATGAACATGAATTGAACTTTCTTGTTATTAGAATTTGGGAAAGCCAATGCCAGGAAATCTGTTTAGTTTTATTGAAAATGTGCACTGCATTGGTCGAAACCCACAGTTCACGTTGAGTTCATGGTGGCCCAGGCCTTCTAATCTACCAGAGGTTTATGTGAGTGAACTCCTAACAAAACTACTCTGTGGTTAAAGTGTTGGAGGTGCATTACCTCACCACACAGTGGAGCTGTGGCTCAAGCTTTCATATTGCTTTGCCTGCACTGAAATTATATGTGTGACATGACATGAAGGTTAGGCTTAATATTCTGCGTGTTTAATCTTAAATGAAAACTTGCTACCATTATATGTACATGTTTTTTTTATTCAAATGGTGTCATGTATATGTTGCCAGTGATCTGAGGTAAGCAACAAACAAATTCTTAGGTTTAGTATTACTCTTGCAGTTCATGTTGATGATTTTCTTTTCAGGTCATAGTTAACATATTTCATTTCTGCCATGTTTCTAGCCCAGCATCCATAGAAGACTGACTCTGATGCATAGGAAATTATGCTTTTTGTTCTTTTTAAATCAACAGCCGTGTCATATTTGTAATGGAACTTTTTCACAGAAAAGACGGTGAAATCTCGCTGTATTTCTATGGTGACATCTATAAAAAAACAAAAGCAGAATCCTGCTGCTTACTCTGCATCTCTTTCTCTGCGAGTCAGCGGGCAGGTAAATTATAATTTCAGAGGCAAATGCTTAGATTGACAATAGATATGTGTGGTGAACTGCTCCAAAGGTCATGCCAAAGAGGGACTCCAAATGTCAAACACCCGTCTCTGAAGTTTAAGCCTTTGTACGATCTGACGTATTGATATTCTCTTCCAGACACCAAAAACGTCATTACTGATATTTTGATGCAGAATATGCGTTTGTTTCTCTGATAGTAATTGAGCATT
Organism: Anoplopoma fimbria; assembly: GCF_027596085.1. NCBI lineage: Eukaryota > Metazoa > Chordata > Actinopteri > Perciformes > Anoplopomatidae > Anoplopoma > Anoplopoma fimbria. Next base: position 4,401,794 of record NC_072462.1, on the reverse strand, counting down.
GATGGACGTCTGTGGAAGATATGAACTTCAGATGTGCACGTGTCTGTTGTATAATGGTCGGGGAAGTGTTATTTTGAGCAAATACCCCTGACCTTTTTTGTCCTTGGTGCCCTTTCAAACCAAGATCGAATTTCTAACAGTGATAACCACCTGAGGCACTGTGAACCAAAAGGGGCATATCAACAGTTTGGAGGACATTTATAATGTAGCAAATGTCACTATTTGCATGACAGGGAGTCCCAAAGGCAAGGCTTTGAAAATATATCAATCTTTTTCTATTTTTAGAAAATACTACCTCTAGGGACTTTCCTAAATTAGGAAATATCAATGTCATATGATACAAAATGGCCGATACAAATGACAAAACATAGATAAAAAGGTGCTGAACATCTTATGTCAATTTTAAACCCTTTATTTTGATGACATTGACCTAAGATAGGAACCAGCTGAAAACAATCTTCATTTAAGCCCATAAATAGAAGAGAGCTGGGAAATGAGAGTAGCACTCATGTTTGTTCGAGGCGTGTGCTGTTGAAGTTTCAAGGTTTTTGACAATAAGTTAACTTTTTGTAAATTGCTCTTGAAAAACAAAATGTACGGAAATGTAGGTGTAGGCATATGGTGAGTGCAGTCTGTGGGCCCAATTCAAACAATCTATAGCACACTTTCATTTGCATTTAGGGCTCGTCCAACTCAACTTTTACTAGATATTTAACCAGATGCAACTGGTGCATTGTTATTTAAATGGAGGTTTGGAAAATTGGAGAAGCAAAAACTTTACTCTTGAAGGGCTAAACAACAATAACTATAGATTGACGCAGAATATTTCGTTAGATAAAAACATCATTTTGGAAATGATTACATCTATCTTTTCTTAATCAATTTTGACTTTTGGATTACAACGCTACAATGTTACTGGAAATGTTACTGGAAATGTTTGGATCATACATGTCTGAAACAATCCTATGCAGCCGCCACTGAAATGTAATTCTACAAAAAGTATTGACTAATATATTAATAGTGAAATTAAAATATAAAAAAATACTGTTCCATTGACTCTACAACAAGTTTATTTTGGTCCATGAAGCAATCCCTCTCTGCGTCCTCAGGATAGCTATGCACCAACAGTGTGCTTGACCAACCCTAATTTAAGACCAACACGCCCATGGGCGCACAGATGAGCAAAATGAGTGTATGGCGTGACAATGATAACTACGTCACTCTGGAACCAGCTATGTGCCAGGTGTAAAATAGGCTTCTGTGTGTTTTAGAGCCTCAGTGTCTTTGATGGAGAGAGGCGTGCATTGCTGTCTGCCATAGTGTCCTTTATGTTGCTACCACAAAGGGGCGCCAAAGTCAGAAATTCTCACATTTCCGACTGCAGAGCAGAGAACTGTCAAAGGGGGTCGGAACAGATCTTCTGGAAATTTGTGTAAGCATAACAGTAATAATATAGACCGAGACAAAACAGACCACATGTCTTCGTGGATTAATCTTCTCTAGGGAATAAAAAATCCAAGAAACAGTAATCAGCATTCAAAATATAATAAGGTCTTTTTCTGCCACATTTCATACCTCTCAGAGGTGAATCTACATATATTTTACCCAGCAATAGGCATATAAAAAGTTGATCACTGTATATATAAATATTGCTTAAGGTCATTGCAAGTCAGACTAAAAGAAAAGTTCACACTGTTACATGTTTTTTTTTTTAATTGGATACAAGGAGTTCAAGTCGTTGGAACACATATAAAGACATTACATTACATTACATTACAGTCATTTAGCAGACGCTTTTATCCAGCGTGGTAACAGTTTGAAACATCTGACAGAAATTTGTGTGATGAAAGTGTGTTGATTTATAAGATGTGTCTTTGGTCACTTTATCCAAGGAGCCCTGCAGTTGTGGCATTTTACATAGTGTTTACAAAAGAAACTAATTTGTTATAGAAAAGGGTGATGGTGAATATTTTTGATTTGATTGTGATTTGATGGTTTCTTCCATCCTAAATTAACAGAAAACCTAATTGTTTGGCCTTTTTTTCTGAGAGCCGATACATTTGTTCTGTCCTACATGCAGCATAAATAACTTACTATCTACTACTATCTTCATAATTATTGATACGATTAAGCTTTCTAAAAGCTGATTTTAGTTAAAGAGATATGTGAAAACAAAAAAAGTTCCCCTTTACAGCAAAAAATAAAAGTCTGAGGCAAGAATGTCATCTACTGCAACATAGTAGATGAAATTTCAGCGGGGCTCATGCATTTTCGTTGTTTGTCATACTGGAAAGTTTGAACCTTTCCTCCTCCTCCTTTTGCCTCTCCTGCACTTCTCTTTCTAAATGGTATCCAATCATCAGCTGGTAAATCAGCACACCCACCACTGCACCCAAAAAGGGTGCACAGATGGGCACAAAGAACCAGTAGGTGTTTGCTCTGGAAGAGAATAAATGAAAAAAAAAGAACTGTAATGCATAATGTAATTGTCTTTACTGTAGCAGGCCTTAATAAACTATGAGTGCATAGCAGTATCATCAGAGATGCATTGTTACAGGTCAGAGAGTATGTGAAACATGTCATTATCGAGACATTCTAATTTTAATACATTTAAAGGGGCAGTGCACTGATTTTATACATTAAGTTCGGTTTAATCGTCACGTTTGCAACCATTGCCTGTGTGTTGTGAAGGAGGGAAGGACAGAGGATGTCGCATGTGTACAGATTGTAAAGCCCTCTGAGGCAAATTTGTAATTTGTGATTCTGGGCTATACAAAATAAACTGAATTGAATTGAATTGAATTGTTGTGGCTGATAACCATTAATGACTTCCCATTCAATTGGCTGTTAACATTCGAAGCAGATTCACCGTGATATCGTGCTATACTCACGTGAAAACCTCTCCACCCCAGCCTGCAAGAGCCGTGAAGATGCGTGGTCCAAGGTCCCTGGCTGGATTGACGGCATAGCCACAGTTGAAACCCATCGACAGGCCGATGACCAACACCACAAAGCCAACAGTGAAGGGCTCCAGACCTCGAGGGACGGGGTTGTTGTTTGGATCGACTATGGCCAGGATGCACACAATCAATGCAGCTGTTCCAATAATCTGAGGAATAGTAGAGGCAGAATGATCTATTTGGGCTTCATATTAAATTGATGAACTTTGATTATTTATATTAAGTGTAAGACCTCTTAGAGGGAGCATGTTGTTGAAGATGCAGCCACCATTTTTAGTGAATAAAGGTGAAATATACCTAAAAAATCAAGTCACTGTTACCTGATCAAAGAATCCATTAACCAGCGTGAGATGTTTGGATGGATATGTGGCAAAAATCCCAGCTGTGGCATTTGTCCCCACCACAATCAGCTCCCCCTGGCCAAAGTCCCATAATGCATCTGATGGGAAGAATGTACAAATCACTTTGTGAACCACTGAGTAGACAGCAATCTTGATTAGTCTAAGGAGTGTAGTCATGTGTCCTGTTAAACATTTGTTTTCATCTGATTCATTCACTTCAGTTTCACGCACCGATATACATGCCGAATACAACCGCTGCACCCAGAAAGGCTCCGAGAGTCTGGAAGAAAAAGAAGAGCGGGAACTTCCTCCAAGGCTCTCTCCTGAGTAAACACAGTGAGAAGGTCACGGCTGGATTCAGATGACCACCTAAAGATGAGAGAAATAGAGAAACGTTGGAGTACTTTCATACATATCTATGATCAGATTCTATGTGATCCAACCCAGGAAAACAAAAACACATGGAGGCTGTTTTATCTCTACTGCATACAGCAAACACCACCCTTTTCTCAGGGAGACAGAAGAGAGCTGTAGGCCTACTGTAGGCCTATATCCAGTGACGGTGGTTTAAGTTTTGTTTGGATGGAAGGTCTCAGTGACACAAATTAAATTGGAGGGATGAAAAGATTTGGAAAAAAAGTATCCCTTTTTCTAACCTTAAAGGGGGAAATAACTGCTCTGATGGCACACTCATGTGGGTGCCTTGCTTCTATTCACACCTTAATCGTGTCAGGGTTGGAGCTATCTAATTATAAGAGCTTATTTTCTCAGCTGCAATGCGTGTTAGAGGGGGACAGCCTCATTATAAAAGGCATCGGAGAAGTGAGTATGAGTGAACTGCGGAACCCTTTGTAGTGCGGCTGCTTTTGACGGAGGATACTGGGATTGAGGATTGACTCGCTCACTTTCCTTTCAATTACAGACCACATTAGTTTTCAAGTTCAGGGGTAAATGCGCCCTCCCTCTGCGAGTGTGTGTCTCTTTTAAACTTTGCATTTCTCCGTCCACTGCCTCCACGTTCGGCTTCCCCCTGCTGCCTCCAGCTGTCATACGTCAGGCAAACACATCAGTGGGGTAAATACTGCACTTCAGATAACTGCCAGTTCAGCCTTTGCTGATATTTAGTGTCTGTCAAGCCATCAATAATAATGACTCACTGTTATGCTGATGGGAGTTGGAGGAAAAAAGCAGAGTCTTGCTGAAACACTGTGTGAATGACAGGTACTTCATGACAGTGATGCTAATGACTTTAGCTCCACTGTGTGTGATTTTCTCGATGATGATAAAGTTTTCCTCCCTTTTTACTCAATCAACCCTTTGTTGACATTGGCTTTACCGCCTCATTGTTGTAGCTTATGTATGTTTGACGATATAATAATCATAATAGTTGCAAAATCATCCCTTTTTAACTATGCTTTCCTTTCTTCAGACCTTATTAAATGTATAGAAAAGGCATTGAAGTGTTTAATCTCTTCTCCACAAACTGGGCTTGCACATTTAATGAACGTGATAAAATACATGATCGACCGCAAAGCATTGTCATTGCACCAAATAATGAAACATTAAATGTTTAATATGTTATTATGGGCTATGTAAGAACAAATATATGTATTTTGTTTGCCTGAAGACATTTGCTGACTGAGCCTCTAATAAGAGAATCAAAATAGACTTACTTATAGACTTTATTGATTTTGGGAGGACCAGTAACCCTTGAAATACACTGCAGTATATCCTCACCTGAGATCTGTCCGCTCACAAGGATGCCTAATGTTGCAGCAAAACCAAAAGCAAGGTTGACGGTGAGGAATGTGCCATGGGAGCCTCCGCTCAGCACCAGCTGTGCTACTGCACCACAACCAAACATCTGGATAGAGGAGGGGGGAGACACTTCAGACAAACAACCTGGAATTATTTACTTCACACATCTGCCTTTTATACATTTCAAACACTTCCAAATCATACACTGTTTTTGTTTTTGGAGCTCCAACCAGAAATATGCAGCGAAGTTAAAAAAAAAAAGACACACCCTAAGATTAGGTTATTTTTGTAGACAGACGGTAGTAGAACACCTTCAAAGAGAAAAATAAAGCCCTGCAGTGGCCTTGACCCCGGGTCAGGTGTCTAGCTGAGTCTTGCTTTTGGTCATGTCCAGGGTGTGTCTCTTTGACCTCCGAGGTCATGTGTATGTTATGGACGGGCTTTGTGTGGTTCGATTGATGCCGACAACAATCTGACTCCACCCGCCGAGCCTTCCTCCACGGAGGGCCAGCTCTGACCACCGGGGGGGATGGCGCTGCCAGCCGAGTGAAAGGTCTCCTGGAATTAACAGATCAGTCACAGCTGGGCAGCGGGAAAACAAATGGCCTGGCGTTTCACCGTCGGCGCCCTCTCCTGATATTTGTGTTGTCTGTGGGTTTCCGTGAGAAGCTGAGGGACTCCAGGTTGTTTTGCACGGACTAAAAAACATTGTGCTTTAATTTAAAAGAGTCTTGTGGCACACCTCATGTGTCGAAAATAGGTCTCAGTGGGGACTGCAGCTGCTGTGTGAAGTCTTGTATCATCAGCAAAGAATATGGATATAACATAATATGTTTTTGTGTGTAATTTAGGTACTACAAAGAAACAGCTGATAATTAATGAAGGTGCTAAAGTTCTTACAAATATACAGTACCAGTCAAAAGTTTGGACACACCTTCTCATTCAATGTTTTTTCTTTATTTTTATTTTTTTCTACATTGTAGATTAATATTGAAGACATCCAAACTACGAAGGAACACATATGGAATTATGTGGTAAACAAACAAATGCTCAACAAACCAGAATATGTTTTATATTTTAGATTCTTCAAAGTAGTTGGATGAGAAGGTGTGTCCAAACCTTTGACTGGTACTGTAGATATGATATTATTCAGTGTTTATGTGCTTTATACACATCTATGAAAGCAGCAATTTAATGAGAAGAGAGCAGAATATTTGCTTTCTTTACCTTTTAGCACTACTTTAAAAAAGTCGCCTTTGAACATCAAATCAGTCTCACAGAAGACACCTGGAGAACCTAACATAAAAAACGATTTAACTATTGTGTGAACTAACAACTAAACTCTTGCCAGACACCACAACACCCTCACCTCTTTCTCTACACAAACATGTTGGACGAAGAGACAGATTTCCTCTGGGAATTTTCAAAAGGTCTTTTTTCTCTTTTCTCACGTTAGAGCTGGTGAAAAGCTTCAGGATATATTTTAGTGAGAAAATCCTGCAACCTGTTAAGCATTTCTTATGATGTGCTTTGCTCACCACCTCACATCTTTAATTGTCGTGTTGGATTCATTGGATGGTGATTGGACCACACAAATGGCATGCAATTACTCCACAATAACACTCTTTTTTGAACATCATCTGATGTTGTTCTCAGACATATTCAGTAAAACTGTAATGAGTTGATTTCTCTATATGCTCTACACTGGACTTGATGTTTTTCTTTTTGTAAGAAGTAGGTCATGTACACAAGCAGATATTTGTTAAGATAATTTTTTTGTGGTGGAGGTGTTTCTCATTCACTAACATAGTTTACCAAAAAGTCTAACTAGCTCACATGGTTAAAGTTGTTGTACGCTTTAAGTGAAAAATAGTCATGGTAAATGGCAAAAACAAAACAAACTAATAAGCATGCAACTGTTATGTTAATCATGCAAATATAACAGATTCTTCTTGACATTAATTTCCCCCGTTTCCTAAGTATTTCATTTAAATTGAATGGTAGCAGACAATATCTGAAAAAAACATATTTAATTCTAAATTGAGGTACTACTTTATACTGAGTACATTACACATCTGGCAATTTAGTCTATTGTCCTTGCTAACAATGATCCACTCAGCTCTCTACAGGAGGGATGCAACACACGCTTTACTCACCACCAGAATAAAGGTTCCCAGGCACTCTGCCAGGGCCTGTCGGAGGAGCGCATGTCGGATCTGAAAGGTCCCTGCCAGTTTGTCCAAAATGTCTCTTTGTTTTCCCATGATGCAGTTATTACAAGTTTATCTTGAGGTAAGCTCTGCGGTCAGACATCGAATGTGAGTCAGTGGCTGTGCATCAGCTTTTAGGGGTCTCCCTTGGATCCCTCCCTTTGGACTGCCTGCCACTCCTCAACACATTTACACCCATCTCTTCCCCCTTACAGTTTTTTGTGGCTGCTGAACTCCTGCTCTTGTTTACTTTCAGTATTTCTCTCTCCACGGCACAGTCAAACATGAGAAATAAAGCCATAAAGTTGCACATTTACTCTTGTAGCTAACTGACGCTTGTTTGTCACCGTTCTCTGCCCTACTTTAAAATTACACCCAATTAAAATGCAAGTCTGTCTGTACATAATTGTGCACATTCATCAAGCAAACGGACTTCATCCTGAGGGACGTGAGACGACGAAAAACCTTGTCCCAGACCGATCCGTCTTCACTAGCCCTTCACAAGCTGCAGAAGACACTCCACATCAGAGGAACGTGTGCACAAAACAGGTGAACTGAGGGATTCACACAACACTCTCCACAAAAAGAAGCAAACATCCGTCACCATGGATACTGATAGATCCCGTGCTCAAGCAGCTGTTAGAGCTATTGTGTTATGTCTCCCTGTTAATTGATTAATTTCTCTCTTCCTAAAAGCATTTAGACCTAAATTTGCTCTAAACTGAATGATTGAGAATCTATGTTCAATGTGGGCTTGACACATTGTACTGTACCTAATATGATAAAAGACACATATATAGTTTAAAGGAGAGTGCTTCACAGTGTTGTGTGTTCTTATGAGTCAGAGTGAAAATATTCAAAACAATGACAATATGTAGAAGTCCTTCATTCTTTTGTTCTTGCTGTCATTTCCCTTTTCGCAATCCATTCCATTAAACTTTTAGCGACTTTCACTTTGATTGCCCTTAGATTTAGACAACAAAACATGTGATTCAGGTTTAGGAAAAACATCTTAACGTGAACAACTTCACATAATGTTGAAAGAGTAGTTTATGTCATTTGGACAAAATAGCAGAGCCAGTTCATTGTGTGTGTGTGTGTGTGTGTGTGTGTGTGTGTGTGTGTGTGTGTGTGTGTGTGTGTGTGTGTGTGTGTGTGTGTGTGTGTGTGTGTGTGTGTGTGTGTGTGTGTGTGTGTTGCGAGGCTTCCCGTGTCTTGTTTTTCATCTGCTGAGTGTAGTGACGGGGGGTTAACTCCGGAGCAAGAAACATTATTATTATCGACTCCGGCCCTGGAGACCAAAACAAGGGTGTCTCCCCTGTGTTTTCTGACCACGGTCGAGAAGCTGAAGCAGGAGAAGTTAACAGTAAGTTCCAAAAGAAGGTCACTAACATCACTAACGTAACTTCAAAATAACTCAACACTTTGGGGCCTCCAACACCTCTCGCCTGGTTGAAGGTCCTGTGTTTGTTTAAGCCACCCGTCTGATATTTTCAGTCCATATACTACGTCATCACACACCCAGAGCATTTTGTCTGAGCATCTCATACCGATGTGGACGGGTTTACATTTTAGTAACTTGTGCTTTGGTGTGCAATGCCCTGGGATTTAGAACAGGCTCAATAAATCTGTGTTTTGCCAGAGTTGTGGTGTGTTTGCTTCCTATCTCCAGGCCTTGGTCAAGCCCTACACCCCCGCCCGACCACTTCGCTCTGCTGCCTCGGGGCGATTGGTTGCCCCGTCGCTCAGAGGTCCCTGCGGCCGATCCACCCGGTCACAGCTTTTTTCTGTCCTGGCCCCTCAGTGGTGGAATGAACTCCCCACCGACGTCAGGACAGCAGAGTCACTGCCCATCTTTAGGCGCAGGCTGAAAACTCACCTCTTCAAGAAGTACTACCCTGAGCCTTCCTCGTAGCACTTATTGCATTCGTATTAGTTGTTGCACTTACTGTATTCGTATCAGTTCGCTGCACTTATTGAATTCGTATTCGTCTACTGCACTTATCCTATTCGTAGTAGTTTGTAGCACTTATTATATTTGTATTAGTCTGTTGCAATTATTGTTTTCGTAGTAATTTGCCTCTGCACTATACTTTTGCTCTGGTTTATGCTTTGAGATGCTTGTTTAAGAAAGGAGATGCACTTATGACTTCTGGTGACTAGTAGTTCTCTTGAATACCTATGTTGAATACACTTCCTGTAAGTCGCTTTGGATAAAAGCGTCTGCTAAATGACTGTAATGTAATGTAATGTAATGTTTGTGTCGTGATCTTGATCCTTTGGTGTTAGATGGTCATAAAACCGACCATAGTCTTTTTCTCATCTTGATGTTCTGATAAAATCAAACATGTTTAATATTATGGTACGTTTTTAGTCTGTAGTGAACATTGTCGACAACCAATAATTTTCCTCTCTCCAGACCATCCCAAGAATGTAAAGGTGTATTATTTTATATTAACTCCCACTCCTGCAGCGAGCGGCGTCATCCAGCCGGCCCAACACCTACTGAGCTGAGCTGTTGGCAGAAGAACCGGTCACTGCAGTCTGAGCATAATGCATGGCAATGAATTATAATATGATACATTTGAATCTATTTCTCCCTTAGGTTGTCATTTGTTGCTTTTTAGAAATAAAGTTGCTAAGAGGGTGAAACCAGGTAGACAGTAAACTCGGAGGTCAATATCTTGTTTCTCATGGACTGTGGAAAGGAAAAGGAGAAACTGGTAGAGTTATGGAGTGAACAAGAACGCCTCTTGTTGTGTCACTGCACACTCAAGGGCAGCTGTGGCCAAAAGCTGCTTCTGTTTCTGCTCCATTGGTTAACAGTTTTTCTTCTTGGAAATGTCCAACAGGAGCAGGATGTGAAATAATCTGTTTTTAGACTTTAGTCTTTTCAAGGTCTTTTAAAAGTCTTCTATTGTGTGGTAGGCATTAGCTTAATGGTGCAATTGGAGGAATATTCAGATCACCTGTTGCGCAGGGCGTGAGGACCGGCTCCTAATTAAGAATTAAGAGCAGCTTGGTGCATTTCAAGAGGTCGGGAACTGCACACGCAGGTCATTCTGATCCTTCCTTCTCTTAACACAAACCTATTTTCAGCAGATGTTTTCGCCACAGAAACTCTGCACTTTACACCCTTGTTTCTATGTTGACTTTTCTGATTGTTGTGATGACTCCAGTATGAGGAAATTATCATTGTCAACAACTTTTTCCCCAAAAAACACATCACAGTAATTATCTCCACCCCGCAGTCTGTTGTATCAGTTGTACCGCTGTATATATTTTCACCTTTCCCACCTCATTTGAGTCATTATCAGTTGGGGCTGAAAGGTACAAGCAGCTCGAGGCTACATTAACTGCTACTACCAAAACACATTTCTCAGTGGTTGAGAAGCATTGTGGGTAATAAAGGTTTTGACAAGGCAAAGGGATGTATGAAATAAAGAAAGGCGATATCTCTGTTTCCGCTACATCGATTTAGATTTTTAAACCGTCCATTCATCGTGAGTCTGACAGTGTTATGGAAGTGAAAAGCTAAATCAGTGCTGTACAGTTTATATTGTGCTCACATAGCACAAATTCGCAGTAAAGCTGAGCTCAAATTACCCCAAACTACAACTGCAGTTGAGTTTGATAGGCAACAGATTATAAACACAGAGAGGGATGGAAATGGTGGGGGTCAATAAGCGTCCAATTGGAAATAATCCGCCGTGTACATCATGGATATCTGTGGAGAAAATCACGGCTGGTGGTGATGAAGGTTGAGCTTGACCTTGCTACTAATTTGTTTTATTTTACACGATTAAAGTGTTGAACCTTCAGTTATAAAATTACCCTGTCAGTTTCAATCTATGAAGAAAGCAGGAATAAAGCACAAAGAAGTGTTTACTCAAAGATGTTTCACCTTGCTGTAACATTCAGCCATTCAGTGTGTGTGTGTGTGTGTGTGTGTGTGTGTGTGTGTGTGTGTGTGTGTGTGTGTGTGTGTGTGTGTGCTTGCATTTGTTCAAGCAGGCTAATGCAAGTGTTATCATTATCTCGGAGTGCAGCGCAATTAGGATGTTCACATCTCGTGCTTGGCTCAGCGTATTAGTGCGATGGGAATGTCCAGAGGAGAGAACGTTGATGGTTTATCTTAGAGGTTAGTTAAAATCGGACTGACTTGCTGTTTTGGAACAATGCTGAAAACGACCTCCATGATAATCCCAATTAACATATTTATTCAAATACTGATTTATTTAGAGATGAAGCAATTTATCTAAGATTTTTCCTGACCACTGTTTTCACATCGTGTTCTCCTGTGAGACTGCTACCTTTTTTATTTCTGCTTTATGTGTATCTTGTGTTCTGGCTTACCTTGCTGAGGAGGGAAGGAATAAGGGGAATATGAATATTTTCCTAAAATGAGTACTTTGGATTTTCAACAACCAAAGCAAAATGAAATCCCCTGGTAGAACTTCAGTGAGGCAAAACACTAAACACCTGCAGGATATGTTAGGGAGGATGATATTTCATTATGATAAAATTAATGAAAATCCAGATTTTTTAAATTCATAAGTGGACTAAAATGTGATTATTTGCATCAAATAACTAGAGACCATCTTATGATGGGATCGCACCAGCCAGTACGCCAAATCAGACCAGGGGCCTTCCCCCACGTCTTAACCCCCGTACTTCTAACCCCCTTGCTCAGACAACTTCCATCTTCAAACTCACCCTTCATTTTGATCGAACACCTGTAAAACTTTGTGATACCTACAGGGGCCAGGCTGTTATGTAAAGGGGAGGGGCCTCTTAAACCCCATCCTTGCTCAGACCACACCCATCCTCAAAATGTATCGCCTTCATTTTGATCTGAACTACACATATGTATGATTTTGTGACTACATCTTGCACAGTTGTGCTGCCATCACAGTCACAAAATATATCCACAGACAGACAGAAATATAATCATCTGGCACCTGTGAGGCAGTCCCTGCCACAGCATGTGTAAGGACCCCATATTGCCATTAGGACAGACACACACACACACACACACACACACACACACACACACACACACACACACACACACACACACACACACACACACACACACACACACACACAGACTCACGACGTGAATCAATAACTGAAACTGAAAAAAGTATAAATTCAAAGTGCAAGTTCTTTTCATGGAAGATGGTCCTTTTACAGCAGACAGGCTCACTCACAAAGATAATCAGCCAAACACACACACACACACACACACACACACACACACACACACACACACACACACACACACACACACACACACACACACACACACACACCGTCCTCCATCAGGACATATAAGACACAGCATGTCCCGACCAGCAGGCTGTCACTTCTACTAAAATGCCGGGTTTGTTTAGCCGGAGCCTCATGCGTGCAAGATGAATTGATTTTTAAAACACAAATCACAGCGATGCCTACTCCGGTTACCCCAGTGATGCTTCTGTCATACTGATTACAGTTGTTCGTCTCCACGTTATTGACCTTCCACCACCAACCACAGCGAGGGCAGGGTTAATCTTTTTTCTGCACTTTAAAAATTAAACACTAATGCTGATTTATATTTTATATCCCTTAGCTGGATTCATAATGCATTACGTAGCCTTCTGTGGACAAAATCAAAGATCAAATATTGTTCTTTGTAAGCTAAAGAACAATAAAGTTTACCATGTTCTGGGGGAGGGGGGGGTTGTTTATATGGATGAGTTAGAAGAGACAAAGATGAATAGGTGTACCCTTATTATTTACATTGAAATGATTATGCATGGTGTCCTCCAGCACTTCGACTGAATAAAATTACGCTCCATTATCGGTGGATTGTATGAAAATTCACAGATAATGCTAGAAGGTGCTCAGTGTGTGTGGACACAGTCAGGAGAGTGGCACCGCATTAGCATAACATCAATGTGAAGCTTACATCCCCCGAATCGAGCTAATCAGTATTCCTACTGTCATATAAGTGTGGCACTCGGAATCTAAAATATACAGGTATCTGGTAATATCACCAATCAGCCATGTGCTGCAGTCACACTCTAATGGAATTTCAGAGAAATATGAAAATGCACCAGTCCACAGGGGTAAATAATAAACATGCACAGGCCGGTAAAGTTGATGCCTACTGTACTTTTCAAGCTACTAAAAAGGTCCTCTCCGCCCATTGTTGTCTTTGTTCTCATAGCGGTCTAAATACATGCAAAGATTAGGCAAATTCGTCCGCTGGCGTATTAAAAAAAAAAGCAACATGACATGGGATGAAGATGCTGGTGGTCGCGTCGGTAAACACACCCTGCTGCGTGGTCTTCAATGTTCTCGCCAGTTTCATCTAAAATAACACGGTGAAAAATCTTAAACCTCAGTTTTTTCTCATGCAGCGACATTCACTGCGGCATTTTATTTACTGATGCAAGTCGGATGTAATGAATGAAATGCAGAGGAAGATAATGGAACTAGGGCTGTAGGAGTGAATGCTTCTCCCCTGCAGTGACAATGATTGGCTCAAAAGCGTTATATGTGGTATTGACATTTTTTTTATATATTTTCAGATTTCAGCGTTATGCAGATGATTGTACTGAATATCTGCAAGAGTAAAAAGGAGAGAATTTGCTCTGGATGAAGGGAAGCCGTTGATTTACGTGTATTCATTTATTCACCATTTTTGTTGTTCAGCACTTGTAGCCTACGTGAAAGATGTGACGGCTGGTTTTTGTGGTATCCTCCCCTCCTCCATTGCGATTGGACAGCTGGGTAAAAAGGCGACAATGACAAGCTCAGCGTTTTACGCAAAGTTTCAACATTTTTAATTAAACTGGAAAAACACAACTTACGTGCAGCGCTTAGCACTTGGTGGTCCAATAGGAAAGTATTCCAAAAAATCGTAAAACCAGCTTGCTTTCCCCTGCAGTTGGCTTGTCAATAATAGAATATTGCGGTAACACAGTTATGCAACAACCCTAAGAAACTAAGAGAGTCCAAAAAATTGAGGGGAAAAAAAGGTTTTTAAAAGTGAAGTAGCATGATGATCTTTTATGCAGCCACTGATCAGTGTATGTCATGTATTTCCAGACTTGGTGATTTTAGATATTTTCAAATAAACTGGTTGAGAATTTGTACTTTTTAAAAAACAGCTGAAAACGGTTCTGTTTTTCTTAGCTCATGAAAAGTTAACGTTATTCCCAAGACAGTGGTGAGGAATTGGAGGCAATCAGCAACTGGAAGAGGGATAAAAAAAATAGAAATTCTAACCGAAAACTCCTACAGCCAGGACTGTATGCATCCATGCTGGGATCCATCTCTTGCATATACGAAACAGTTATGTCTCACTGAGCTTCCAGCATGGACGAATAAATAAAACACTGGAGCGTCATGCTATGCTCTCTGTGGAGAAACACTACATTTTATTCAGCATTGCTTCTGTGCCGTTTGTGATTAACACTTTCTCTGCCTCTCCGGACTCTTCCTTTTAAAGATCTTAATGGACTAGAAGTAGTATTTTTATCGTAGTGTTTTATATGAATGTAATGAGAAAGCAGCCGGTCACATATTCCCTTATAACCCCTGCTGCTTATCAAACATAGTAGACATCTTATTTTAACATTATAGGAGCAACAGCAGAGAGTAAAACACAACTGGATATGATATGTTTACAGTATGTTGGTGTAGAAACATTCTCCATGTATGACAACACCCCCCTGAAGCACTTTACTATATGTGGTGTAAGTAAGCGACCAACTTATTTCCATTACTCTCCCATAGGCTGCATATTACAGTATGCATGTATAATGCAGACAATGATTTGCAATTCATGCAGAATGCAATTCAATCAGAGCACCGCCTTTTGGCATGTTAGAATCATGTGTGAGGTCAATTATTATGGTCAGCACCGTTAAAAAAAAAAGACAATCATATAGCAATTTAAACATGCTGCATCAGTGCATCTTTGCTGCATCTCGACTTTCAGAAATGCAAAGCGGCATATACTCATGAGCAGAGAGCGTACTGACCTATTATATGATATGCTGATGTCAGTCTGTCCCCATTTGGAAAAAGTGAATCATCCATAATGGGGTAAAGCCCTTCTGTTTCCAGTAGTTTTGTT
This sequence comes from Anoplopoma fimbria, assembly GCF_027596085.1. Taxonomy (NCBI): domain Eukaryota; kingdom Metazoa; phylum Chordata; class Actinopteri; order Perciformes; family Anoplopomatidae; genus Anoplopoma; species Anoplopoma fimbria. The sequence continues at coordinate 4,386,394 of NC_072462.1, read as the reverse complement.
GTTACTCTACTGTAGTGGGAGTTAATACTTGTGGTCCATTGCAATATTAATGTGATTATTTAATGATACTGTAATCTATATTTATATAGCTCTACGAACCCACTGTACACCACATGCTCAGCAGCAAACAGGAGACAAAGTCAGAGATTATAGCTGGTGAACACAGCTGAGCATGTATTATTATTTTAGTTATTGCAGGTATAAAAACAGTCCATACGTTTTATTTGAAGAAACAAAGAATAAAAAATGTTTTAATGACATTTGTATATATGCATGACCACACATGTTGAGCTATGATAATGGTCACGTTTTGGCCCCCATATTTGGCAAATGTGTGCAAAAACCAAAGTGACCTAGCGGGGTCCATGAGGCAAATCCCGAAAGATAAAAAATGTTTTACGTAAAGGGTAAAATTGGTGACCATTTAATAAATTTGCCTACCTGATTGTAAACATGTTTTAAAGGAGAATTAGGCTTATTGTGCATTTTATCCAACACAGTCAGTAAATAGCTATAAATATTCCAAACCACGCCTATTCTTGACTGATCAGAACTTTTGTTATTAAGAATCATCAGACCTTGTTTAGTTTTTTTATTATTTATTGACACTGAGGATGTCCCCTATCTGTGCAATCAGTGCAATTCTTCATGTGTTTTGTCAACAGTTATTTTGCTAATATTTGTCATTCACTGAACAGGACTCTCCGCTCTCTACTGCAAGGACAAAAACCCTCAGCTGAGCACACGCGTACACATTTGTAAAGAGCATGTGGGGGAGGCTTGTTTCTCTATCATCATGCTTGCTGTGTTTTTAAGTGTAGCCTAGTTGTCGTAAAACTAACACCCACAGCGAATAGCAGCTATTCTATCCGAATAAAGTCATAGTTGTCTGTTTGTCCTGCAGCCAGCGCTTATGGAAAACTCTCAGCAGTACTCAGTACTTAGCATTTTATTATGTATATGCACTTATTTATTGTTGAGATCACGATATTGGTATTTTTTCTGAACTTATTTTTTTACTACCTGTTTTTTGCCTACTTTTTAATCGGCCGTTGGGGGATGAATAGATGTATTTTCATTTATTTGAATCATTCTGCCTCCCTAGAATAAGCAGTTTGACCGCCAGCCAGATCCCTGTGCCACTGATGACACATTTTAACGGTCACCTGGCTGCAACTACAAAGGAATGATGGAACAGAAGAGCAGACCTGTGTCAGGGTTTTTTTTTATCCTGGGAAAGATAAAAGTCCTCTTGTGGTCAATTAAAGGACATTACATTAGGCTTCATGCATGATTTATGATCTGATGTATATACAGAAACAATGTTTTATTAAAGGTTTTTCACTTTGCTTCTGTTGCTGAATCATTTACTTAGATATGGCAGAGAAGCTATTATAGCAAACTATTATTAAATGCACTGATGAATACATTTATGTGTATTTTTTACGTGTTTAATGTTTTACCACATACGAATGAAGCTATAGCAAAAGTGCAGTCAGGAAGAATATTATTTTGCAAGCTAAGGCCTGATGCTGTCATTGTTTGGGGCTGTCAATCATAATATTAGCTGGTTTTCTCTATCCAATAAACACAGCTTCATTGTAAGCCTATCATCATGCTGCTGTCTCTATTTGAATAAGATTCTCTCTCTCTGCCTTTAGTACGTTTATGCGGCTCATTGCACCCCCCATCACTGCCACCAATGTCTGGACTCTGGATTACAAATCTCCCTGAGGAGTAGAAGCGCCAAAGACTTTCTGTCAAGGCTTTATTATCATATGTCATCCGTTATAATACACAATTATCTTTACTTCATTCAGTTGTCTCTGCTGATTGAAAATATATTATGCATGTATGTAAAAAATATGCAATAACCACATCTTTATTTTAACGTCGGTGAGACAGAAAGACAGAATTTATTTCATTATTCATTTATTTATTTTACATCACAATGTGGGAACGGCACTTAAAAAAAAAAAAAAAAAAAAGAACACATTTTAAAAAGATTGTTTTTTCAAAATAAAAGGTACGATAATTTTAACTAGATCCCCCCCCCTTATGAATAACTTTATTCTTCCGTGTATAATAATAATAAGCCACCCTTTAAACTCCCAGAAACCCTTCGTACCTGAAAGTCTCTCCTGCAGACATACAGACACCTGTGAAACGGTAGAAAGCTCCTGCACATCTTAAAGCTTACCAGGTGACAGTGACGACATTTCCTAGGCTGCAAAGCATGCTGGGGCAGAGCACTGGGCAGCCAAATGACACGTCAAGCCACTTTGCTGCCTAAAAGGATCAACAGCTACTTGTCTGCCTGCCACTTGCAGAGATGCTTTGCCTCCTGGCAGACGATGCTTATTGCTTAGCATTCTTTAAGCTGTCTAGAAGAGACTGTATATGACAATGTTTGGCTATTAGCAAGGCTCAGTGTCATTTTGGTGCTTAGACGAGTGTCCCGCCATATTGTCGTGCTGCTTGGCAGGCGTCTCAAACATCCACACAAGCCTTGAAGCTATGTTTTATCATTTGCTCTGAAGGATATTGTGATTTTGTTGTCCAGTAGGCTGGCATATTTAACTTCACCACCAACATCATCATGTAGACTTTAGGTTGACTGGAAATTGCCGCAAAAGCTAAAAACATTTACACAACTCATGGGCTACTATGAGAGAAACAAAAAAAATGTATAGCATTGTATACACTGTTCATTATTCTGTGTCCTGAATTATAGCAAACCTAATAAAACTCATATTATAAACCTGCTTATTCACCGTGGTAGGAGTTAAAATGTGAAGGTTGAATGGAAGTGTTTGACATTTTTTAAAAGTAAACTATTTGCTTTCTTGACATGGTGAATCATTTACCCATCAATCTTTTCTTTTTCTCTTTTTCTTTTCATGATTAATAAAGCAACAAATAGGGAACTTCAAAATAAAAGTCCTAAAAAATGTTCATCTTTCAAAATGTTCTTGCAAATAATTCACAAATTCAGTCTCTGCACATTGAAAAAGTAGCATTTTTTTCAGAATTTCATTATTAGCAAGTTCCATTTTCATCATCTTTTGAAATAAGAATATACATTATCCTTTTCCTATGAAAAAAAAGTGATGAAGAAAGTTCTAACAACACTCTGCCCCAGCATTGTAAATTATTTTTTGATAACTGTACATCTTGTCCTGGATTAAATTATATAGCTTTCTATCTGTAGAAAACTCTCTGTACCCACCGCAGGCTAGTCTAGTCTACATTTTATTCCACTAGAACTTTTCGAATACTTTTACATACGGAAACTTTTTGAGGTAAATTGAGTGCATGATTCTCTTTGAACAGCTGGCCAGCTTTTAGCCAACAACATGGGGGCCTGAGAATGACCTCTTTCTGAACCCACATCCAAATCATTTTACTAAGCCTTTGTGTGTCAGAGCTTTGTGTGCCTTCTTATGATCAAACACATCCTGAATATGTCCCCGCACTTACTGAAGTCAATTAGAGGTTTTATTCTCTCTAACCTGTGGAATGAACTGAGTCAGAAAGGCAGGACACTGGATAGATAATCTTCTGCAGAGGAGAGAGACTGTCTGACAGGCGGTGTTTAATCTGTCCATGTCAATCCATCACCGTCAGCCATCACTGTCACAGGCGTATATCCGGGGGCGGATGATAGAAAACAACAAAAATGTGTCGGGCGCATTTGAATTACACTATAGATTCGGAAACATTATTTTCTGAGACATATAACTTTTATTTTGGATATTTTATTGGTGTCCTTTTATCCAAATCTGAAATTGAAATGAGGGAAATAACACATAATTTGATGATCATTTTATCCTGTTGTTTTCATTCCACTTTATGACTATGATTCTCTTCAATTTAATAATTTAATTTTAGTTAAATTGATTTTTTGTTTTTTTTATGCTAATTTTGTGTTTATTGACGACAAGACCTGGAGATCTAGGAGGGAAAAGATATAGAAAAAAACTTGAAAATGCAAAAAATACAAATGACAAAAATCGATAAATTAAAGCAAACATGTGTAATTTAAAATCTTTATGTTATCACACTTGTGAAAGCAATCAATTAGTAAAACAATTATCACATGGATTAAATAAGCCATGTGACTTTAGATGGTTTGTGTCTTAAAATAGCTTTTGAATAGCTATGTTATAACACGAGACATCATTTGAAATAAAGAGAGTGACCCAAAGTCAATGCCTGTGCATTAAATACTCCATTATGTGCAGTTTCTGATGCTATTACTGAGACTAAGCTGAGAGGGGTGCAAATGAAAACCCCTATTGTGTTAAGCTGACCTCAGCAAACATGTGGATACATTATAAGCTTTTACCTTGTGAGAAATCACATTATCCGTCCCATCAGGGTTTGATAGAGCTTTCAGCTCTGCCGCTGTCTGATGGGCCGGTGTCGGGGAGAGTGCAGTGAGATGAGCCACCTCTCACCTGAGGCGTCTTTAAAGCAAGGTGAAGACAGTAATGTCTCCGATGATGGTCTGTACGTTTTAAAATGATCCATCATAGTAAAGTGTGTGATAAAAGCCTAGAATTGAATGTAGACTTACGGCAAAATAACTTAGTGCTGGGTTACACGCGAACTGCTTTTTTAAAGAAGAGTTTTTAACTTGACAAATGTTCAAAGAAAGATAAAGATAAAAAGTCACGGCCTCTTCAATAGTAAACATTAAATTAAAAATGACAAGATATATAATTAAATGTGATTAAAACGTACACTCTATGCCATCGACCATTCCAAGGTTATCAAAATAAAGGAATCTTCTATATTTGGCAAACTTTGATCTAACAATTGTGTTCTTAATTCAGATTCCAGTTATTCAATTCAAGATGGGATGCAACCACAAGGCTCCAGACCAGAGAGTGAAGGAGAGCATACTATGTACCGTTCTGATGTGTCAGACAGGGTGGTAATGGCCCAGTTTGACAGAGTACTACTTCTATAAAGGGTCCATGCCTGTAAGAGTGGTATAAAGAGAAATATAGATGCTGTGGACAATGGTATTCTTCAAGGGTACATTATGGAACTTCCACCGAATTATATTAAAAGGTTTCTTTTGGAGACAGCTGCATCCTCTGATCTCTCTGCCGAGCTTGCACATTGATACTGCGATTAGGAGAAGGATGGACCTTGCCTTGAGCATAAAAGATACACTTTTACTGCGATTGCTTACACACTGTGTTGTGGAAGTTGGCTCATTGTATCAAAAATCTACCCTCAAGCCAAACAAGACACAACACAATAAGAGATAAACATCTCACTTCAATGTCACAATGAATCTCTGCAATCAGAACCTAACAATCCATTTTCAAAGTGCCATCTCTGCAACAAAATGATGCAGACATGCGCCATTTGAATTCCTCTTTCAAAGCTGCAACAACACACTGTTGTTCTGTTTATATACAGCTTATTTTCTTGCCATTTATGCTTTTTTACTTTTTACTTTAAAAACACAAAGAAAGGTAGAATTACAGTACTGTAATCAATACAATATCTTAATGTACTTCCTCTCTCTCTCCCTGCCTCCATGTTTGCGAAGTTTTGACAAAACGGTTAGTCTACCTGATTCTTTTTTGTAGTGCTAAGGTTCAGACTGATTTGGTGTTCAAGTAGCATTTAAGTGTTTTTGTGTGTGTGCGTGTGTTCATTGCCAATTTCAAATATGTTTTGCATTTGAAAATAAGTGTTTTCCCAGTGATTGCAAGATATTTCTTGAATGGTGTCTAATATGAGAAACTGTGTGTAGTATCTTTGCAATACGTGTTGCAGAATTGGAAACAAAATTCAACACAGAAAATGTATTTGTAGTTCGGTTCCTTTGATTAATGGCTTCAAAAGGTTTTGATGCTTTTGTGCAAATCACAAAAACTGTACCAATGCTTCCATTATGTGAACACTTGTCAACAATAATGTATTAAATAAGACCTATATGACATTCGCTGAAATTGTACTTTATCGTGATTCAAACAGTGAAACAGAAAGGACCCAGACAGAAACAGAAAGGGAAGACATAGGGACAGGAAGGGAGGATATTGATATTGAGAGAGAAGACATAAAGAGAGAGGCAGCAACATTAGAGTTCACCAGAGCCGACAGAAATTCAGAATAAGATTGTTTTGCTACTGTTACCAAATCAAAAAGAGCCAGCCAATGATCAAAACAACAAAATCAAGCACAATCAGGCCTTTGTCAAATTCTCAAAAAAGAAAAAGAAAAGCCTGGTTAGAGAGTTACCATTCCCTGATTTATATGAATAATAAAGTAGAAGAGCAGGTCTGCATGGAAGTCTGTGGGGTTAAACATGTCGAGGCAGGCCAAAACCAGTCTGAAGTAACACCGCAGCAGTGAATCTCTCTTGATAAGGTGGAATGAATTTAGAAGAAAGGACTTTGGACACGGCTTTGCAGTAGCTGATTCTCAAATGCTGCAGAGTTGCAGGGAAGATTCCTCGAATACAATCAGAAAGGTCCTCCCTGATGCAATGCCATACCTGAAGGATCTGAGGAAGTGTAAGCCAAAAATTCTGTTTCATTTTGAATTTTTTCTCTGAAAAATTGAAACACTAGTATTCCTGGGAAAAAAAATTGCTTCCAAACGACTCCAGCAGGAAGACCTGGAATTGGCAGCGGCGTGTTTTGTTGTTGGAGGTGGCCTGAGGCGAGGCGATGGGCTAATTCAGAGAGATTTTCCACAAAGCCAAAATACAAAAAAACATCTATACCTCAATAACTTTATGGCCAACACAATTTAGATAGTGCCTGCCGTCATCGAGATTTTGCACCAGTTTTTTCTCACACATTTATGACTTTATACTCTTGCAAATATGTGTTTTTTCTTTCTTGTAAATTTGCCACATTAATCACACCGTAATTTTTCATTTTTTTCCTACAATGGCCCTAATTCACCGTCTTAGTAATTGTATTGGTACTCGCCACAGAATTCTCTATATGTTACCCAACCACACTGGTGTGTGTAGAATAACATGTAGAAACACAAATGTTCTGTGCTATTCAACCACCTGAGACAAACTTAGACGGACTTCTGAGTTTCTTTGTAAGTTTTTTCTGAAGAGTAATCCTCTAGTCACCGGAGTACTTTACCTTGTGGAATACACTGGTACATGCTAGCCCACATTTTCTGCTACCAACCATCCCTGCTGTGGGCAAGACGGTGATGCAAGCTCTTAAGTAAAAACGTCTTCAAAGAGCTTCTGCCCACTGCTGCCCTGCTGTGTCGGGCCTAAGCTGTGTTCATTAAGAAAAGTCACACTCTTCTCAAAGAACTGAGGAATTGACAAAAGAAAAGTAATTCTCTTCATATCAGTTTTTTCTCCTTCATTTTCAAAAGAGTAAAATATATCACTGGAAAGAAGTTGGTTGTTACTATTGTTGTGTGATATGTTGGGGAATGTGTGACACATCTTGAACAGCAAAATACATTGCTGCATTAAAATGCTTAAAGAAACTGTTTCTGTTTTACAACACATCACACTCAGGGAAATGTAAATGGGACGTATATTGCAGATTAATGCTTTTTTTTTCTCACTCTTCAAGTCACACAAACTAATGACGTAACCGCAGGTCTGTCCTTCTTTGCATACGGCAGTCTTAGTTTACTGTTATGGAGCCCTCAGTCATTAAAGTCTGCTGCAAATCATTGTGTTGTTTGCCATAAAAAAGTGTCACAAGAAACATCAGAGCCGTTTAAGTAGTGTGAACGTGCCAATCAGTTCGCTCAAAAGAAAACCATCAGACTCAAACATGCATTATGTTACTGACATTTTTGGCAGCGGACTGAAATATTGTGCCAATAGACTCCCAGGAATGATAAATGTGCTATGATGGGGAAGAGGATTAGTATGAAAAATGTTTGTACACACCATCTTTGCGTGGATAATTGTCAGCTGAACAAAAAGCCCAAACAGCAGATGTTTCATTCCCGAGATGGAAAGCCTCATGGCGATGATAATGATGGCAAACCCAGAAGAACAGAAACACACACACACACTACATCTATTTTGAAGGGGTTTAGCTTCCTCCAGTCTCTGTGGTGGGGTTATATATGTCGGTTAGCATGCTTGTTAAAGGACCATAACAACAAGCGAATGGTTCATTCAGGAGACAGGTGTTTGCAAACTGTCACGGAGAAGATATTCAGTCACTAAACAGGAGATTAACATCAGCCATCACAGTCACACGAATGGCTGCTGCCTGCGTATCAATGATCTCTGAAGCTTCTTAAAAAAGCTAGTGTGTCTGGTTCAGTGTCACTCTGAGCCATGTGACATGTGAGTATAATGCACTTCATCTGTGACTTATACGCTCTGCAAAGAAATAAAACAACAAAACAGCTTCGTGCTTTGCATTGAGTGGAAACAAAAATAAAAGTTCTGGTCTTTTTGATTATTAAGTGCTTTTTAAGTGTGTCATGGGTGGTGGCATGTTTTTTATGTGTGTGCTGGCGTGCAACAAAGGTCCACGGATGTTTATTTATTCAGTCAGTGAAAAATAAGTATTTTCAGTTTGACATGAGAAACGGGACACAGGACTTTAGGGCTTAACCGAATGAAATTAATGAATTAGATGGAGTGTAAAATGGTTTCAGGTCTCTAAAGGCCATTTACAGTGAGAGTTACTGTAAGTAGGAAGGACAATAGATGATTTGACAGCAAGGACCCTGACTCCTCACGAAGGATTAATGATAGATTACTGAATGATATCTTCAAACATCCATTAGCTCTTCTTTCACCTGCAATGCCAAGCCGCCGGTAGTTGAAGAATAATTGTTTAATCTTTTGTCTCTAGGAATGGCAATACATGTTTGTCGGCCATTTTAAAGTTTTGCAGAGGAAGCCTATATCAAATAAACCTGTGGTTGGTAAAAGGCATGCAGCCAAGCCTGCAAATCATGCATTTTGAGCAGTAAAATGCATAATTTGCAATGAAAATTTTAATTAATTTAAGACTCATCTCCAAGTAACACTTCCGGTGAAATTTGCATGTGAACCCTTACACTGTAGTTGGTTTAGCTCTGAGACAGCCTGTCTCTATTATTTCTAAAAGTTGGTGTATTCCCTTTAAATGACTCCAACATTTCAGCCACCTTGACAGTTTTATACTCATGCCCTACTTTCAGTAACAGTTCCACCTCGTCAGCAGTCCAAGCAAAGAAACCTCTGGTCTTAATTTCACCATAGCTGTTCTTACTCTGTTCTTACGCAACCAACCGCACAGTAAACAATCTGCTTCCTGTTTACACATGCCCAGTGTATGTGATTGATCATGTGATATGCATTATCAGGTGTGTATTATCTGCTAACACACTCGGGGCTAATTCACAAAAGGATTGCATGGCTTTTGCACCCATTAAACCCGTTCAAATAAGACAAAAGAAAACCTGAAATGCACCCCTAACTGTGTTGCCAAGCAAATAGCGTCTCAGTGCTCTGGTGCATTTTGCACATATTTTGATTAAGTAAATTATATACCAAATTGGCACCTATCTGTGCAAATTATCCTCTTTGCAAACACTCTCTCAATTCACAAATATCAGCGTGAATAGCCACATGCAGTTAGGGTGAAATTATTAAGTGTCTGCAGAGAGTTGTTGGTAACTGAAGCATATATTGAGTGTCCGCTCACACTTGGGTTTTTTTAGGAGGCCGTCATTGCAGTGACAGGATGCCGAGCTAGCCAGTTGGGCACACTCACAATCCTGAACAAGCACTACAAGAACACAACGTCGGCCCAGCTATGTCAACAAAGCAAGGAAAGCTGGGTTTGCAGCAAACACAACAGGAAACGAATAGACGTTACTCCACAATATCTCTAGCGTGCAGTTGTTTGCTGCTATGCTAATGCCCTGAATGTCGCATTTAGCACCTTTTTAATTATGTTTTATTTCATCCTTTTCACATGTGTGCTTTGCCGCGCAGACGCCTAAATGGGCACAACGAAAGGAGCCTGAATCGACTCAGCTGAAAAACTTCATGGCCTTATTCATATCTCTTATGAATCGGACCTGGGGACTGGGCAGATAGCGGTTTCAAATGATGGCAATTCATGGTGCTATCGGTGGGGCCCAATCAATTCTTTGCAGATTCAACCATCAGCATTTTAAAACGAAAACGACCTAGTCTGGATATAGCCTACGTTAGCAAACATAGATTTTGTTGTGTAACTGGCCAAACATACTCAGTCCATTTGTTATTTTGACTTTTCTCCACTTGTGCTGCAGTTGCACTTCATTTGGGCATTTGCTGTAGTTTAATTGGAACTTGTGGCTGCTGTTTAACAAAAGTAAAATCTCAGTGGGACTGTTTCTAATGAAAACTCCACCTGGTACATTTTGCTTTAAGCAACTGATGTAGCCTCCAGCTGCCAGCCTCAAGCAGAGATGAAGAGCGGGCTGCATTGGTTTGGTAAGCTCACTTCTTTCTAACTCCACACCCCCAGATTTTATTTTTTTCATTTCAAATTTATCAAATTTCATGCAGCTCCCTCTGGATCAGCTAAAGGCTTTATATGACTTTTTCACATATGCGGTACTACTCCATAAGACCCGTAAACAGACTTTGATGTTAAAATCGGTGAAGCTCCCCTTTGACTAATGCCATCCAACCGCCAGAGATACCTGGAGTAACTGTTGCACCATTCAAAATCAGGCTTCCATATTTCTATTTTTCCATAATATTCCTATTTTAGCTGGTTTCAACCTCCACCGTTTACGCTAGATAAGTACATCCACACTCCATCTAGGTAAACAACAAGCCGAAGCGATGTGCTGCAACATTTTGAATATGAGATGCACGTGAAGAAGCTGAAGTGCAATCTAAAGGGTATGTGACAGTGATGAAAACACAGTCAGACAATTGCTCAGAGAAGAAAGCTTTAAGTGCCATTGGCAGAATAAAAGGACACAAATCTCTCCGTCCTTACGTAAGCACTCATGAAAACACAATGTATTTCTTCCCATAGTCTTCAGTGGCTCTGTGAAACCACACAAACTCTGCACTGTTTGATTTATGGGGGGGAAACCAAGCTGGGGCTGATAATGGTGTGGAGCGTAGTAAAGTTGGTAGAGTAAAGGAACAGAATGTGTGAAATGAACAGTAATTAATGTTGAATAAGGACGGCTAGAAGAAAAGGCCAGCACGTTCCTGTCTCATCCAGCCTGGCACTAATGGGAATATGATTGCATTCTGTCTTTTTTCCTCTCCTCATGAGGCTTCTTTGTCTAATTCAATCAATACTTCAGGGCATTCAGTGCACTCTGAGTGGATGCTCTGAATGAGCTGAATCAAAGGAAAGCGATTCAGACAGCAAACGCAACCAGTTTGACCCGCGGTCTAATTTAGTGAAAAACTTTTTTTATTCTCAGAGAGCACCACAATCGGTTCAAAAACAAAAAAGAAGTCGCACAAAGTTTGGACAAAAAATGTGTCCGGAAGAATCTTATCTAAGCCAGCATAACTATAACCCAATTGATCTTATATCTTATATTAAGCTGTGAAAGAAGTTGACATTTTCTTTCTGTGATGGAAGAGAATTTTATGTGTTCTTTTTCAAGAGGAGGCAGAGCAACACCATCCACCGAGGGCAGCCGATGTCAGCTGCTACAGTGCTTTTCAGCGACCTTTTGAACCTCGACTGACTCCAATTAACTTGCCAAGCCATGTAACACCAAATGTGGACAGGAGTGAATGACGGCTGACCAAAGGTCCAACCAAGACCATCTAAGAGATTACATCTTTAATATGTTTTGTTAAATGGTATGAGCGTAGCACAGTGAAATGAATACGCATATATATTGATTGCCTGAGGGATCAGATTTAAAATAAAAACAAACCTTTATAATATTCATACCCTAAAGTGACCGTTTGAGCATCTCATGATAGAAATACATTAAATAAATGAATACCAAGCAGATGCAATAACCTTCATGTTTATCCTTTATTGTACGTGCTATACTACTTTGAAAGCACCCACACCTTTTAAACACATGGAGTATAATACATTTTTAAATGTTTGCATTCTGTGCTTTTGAGTTGACCTCACTCTAATTTCCTCCTGCAGACACACCTTTAACTCCACATTTATACTGCTTTATATGCAATATCTGCCACCTACAGCTGTGGTAATTATATATTGTCATCATTTGAGCAAGTGCCCAACCCACCTCAAATGTCAGCGATCCTTGCTTATTTTTCTCTCTCTCTTTATTGTTTCTTTACTTAACATTGTGAGCAGACAGTCAACCAGCAGGTCATTGACATTCTTGCACATTAAGATTTCAGTGTGTAAAAGGTTAATGTCAATCAAATGCAATATGAAAAGTAAATTAAATTAAATGAAATATTAGCATAAATAATGTCAAATCAGTGATTCTTAATGTGAAAACCACAGAATGCCAAGTGGAACACAAACACTTGTGTGTTACAAGCAGTACGTCAAATTGCATAATGGCTCGAGGACCATTTAGCATGATTTTTCTTCTAAAGTGGAATTGACAATTATATTATCAGTGTTCAATGCCAGAGGCACAGGCCTCGCTGATAAATGGACGTTCAGTATTTCTCATGTTGCTGTAATCTGTCCTGTGTGGTTCAACCTCAACCTCGATGCAGACGGACCAAACATCCTCACTCATGCTCATCCCTCAGCTGTTCTCCAGCCCTCCTCCCACAGTAATTGTTTCTCTTTGCACTTCATCTATGAAATTGCTTTAGTTTGCCTCTCCTCTTCTTTTCTTTTTTTTTCATTCCTTCCCAGATGTTTCATCGACTTTAAGTTATTTCTCCTACAAAAAAGCCATGTGGCTCGAGGGTTTACAAGCTGCGACAGGACCTTTTAGAGGTACAATGCACTCCGAGGAGACGCAATAAAAATTGAGCGACTTCAGATCAAACCTGTAGTGCTCAAACACATCCTTCTGTGTTCAAGGATGAGGCTGGCAATAATCAATACTTTTGTTTTGTCAAGAAATCCATCATTCACATCAGAAGTCCAAAAAAAGGGATGATCCTCACTGCATAGCTTATGCCTATGAATAAGTAACCAACTAGAATATAGACTACTTCGATCAATATCTAGTCAGGGAAAATGTACCCTACATTTTTGGCAAAAACCTTTTCTACTACAAAGACTGAGAGGAATATTATTAGTTCTGCAAGTATTGGACAAACAGACATTTTGACAGTTCTGATGATGTCTCTAGATGAAAACTCAGCGCATCACCAAAGCCCTTTGGGTTCATCCTCTGGGGATTATGGGTATCTGCACCAAATGTCATGGTTATCTATTCTGTAGTTATTTATGTATTTCCCTAGAGGCCCACAAATGTCAACCTCATGGTGGCACTAAAGGAAAAGTCAGGGGGTCGCTAAATTCAGTCTGGTTCATCCTCTGGAGACAATGCATAACTGTACTGAAAGTCATGGCAAACCATTTAATAGTTGTTAAGACATTTTAATCCGATCCAATTAAAGTATTGGACTGATCTTCCAACAGATTTTTTAACCCCTTGTTCAATGCTTCCCCCAACCACCCCTCGATAAACGACTGGGTAAGCAGATGAAAAGAGTGACCCCTCAACTCCAGCAAGGAAAGACACACTCACTGCTCGAAACGCTTCAGGAGTGAGCTGGACCTTCTGGGTGGTAATACCGGGAGAGAATGCAGGTCACACACACACACACGCACACTCCCACACTGACACACACAGGAAAAACCTGTCTGTGAATCAGAACCCCCCCCCCCCCATTGAAATTCCTGACCATAGTCTGGGCTCTAAATACGCAGAGAGGTGTAAGGAGAGAATCACCGTCTCCAATTCAAAGGGAGCACAGACTTCACACCTCCAAACGTCATTATGCTTATCCAAGCCCTTATCGCAGCTCAGGAATAACTCAGTCGGGCTGCAGTCAGATCACGGGAGGCCCCCAGATATAACGTTCCCTGGAACGAAATAAAATAAAAAATAAGATGGAATAAAAAGCCCACTGCTACTGTACGGCGGTACTATCAGTGCTAAGCTCCCGCTTTTCGCCCTGGCAGTGCTGAGGGTGTTTTGTGCTGATAAACTTACCTAGTTTACATCTGGGTGCTGCAGAGAGGAGTTCAGAGCCAGCCCTAGAGATTTGGGGACCCTATAAAGAGGATTACAAACCTCCACTACTAACCCTGTCAGGGCCGAGGGCTGTATAATGGCGATATCCATCATTAAGTGCAGAGGATGAATGAATGGAGGCTAGAATGGATTTGAATACCAACAAAAAGGAATTTGAGAGCTGCAAGTATTTAAAATCATCACACCGTCATCACAAAATGGAAAACTTGTCTTTTATTGAAAAATGAAAATATTGTATGCAAATTGTTCAACGGTTATTATACCATGTACTGGGTTGCATTATGGTATTTATAACCTAATATGGGTGATGAATAGCTGTCTCTCTCTACTAAGATGGATGTGTTGGTTTAAACCTGAGATGCTGATGACATGCAGTGCTTACTAATGATACTAATAATAACATTAAAAAAGAAAACAATGCGATTAACTACAATGTAGTGAGATCCACTGAAGAAAACTGAAAAGACACAGTAATGCATATCGACTTTATTCATGCTCTAAAACCTTAGCTGCCAGGTAGGAGCAGCGAGGTGCAGAATACTAATACGGAAAAATGCTTTTGAGCTCAGGGGTCACATCCTGAGACATTTTAGCCAAGGCTCCAATCAATTCTAATTTGTCAGCACAACATCCTGGTGTCACAAAATGGGAGCAAATTATTGTATCTGAGTAGGGACACAGAGGAGGTTCCAGGTCAAGCCTGACACATTTACATCCCATCAGTGCTGGTGCAAGGCATTCTGGGTGTTAGTCATAATTCTATTTTCACTATGGCGAACATTTTGGGAGCAGTTCTGAACATATGGCGGCTAATATGATGTGGCGTGGGTGTTATATATGGATGGGGTTTTTTTCTATGTTACCTTGGTCCATAGCTGAGACATTTTAACCTTGGATTTGACTTGAATGCATTTTTAATCTTTAAGTAAAAATGACACTTTGTGACATGACCTTGATCGCTGCAAAGTGACAAAAAACAACAATTTATAAGTGAGGTTCAAAATAAGGTTCAAGGTTTTGCCTCCACAATGGAGGGAATATGTGTTGGAAAGAAAACAGGCATTTTAAAATAATTAATGTCTTATTCATACTCAATTCACACAAATTCATACCTGTAAATACACTATACATAATAGTGCCCAAAAGCACCTTTTGTCCATACAAACACACACACACATACACACACACACCCATCCACAAACAAATAAACCTACGTGCCGCAGCACAGCATTTTGTGGATTAAGGGTCCTCTGTGGTTGTTTGCCTTTTTAATGGTGTCCTAATTATCATTTAACCCTAATTAACCTGCATGGATAGGAGCCGGGCCTGATTAATCCTGCACATTGTTGGTCCACTGTGGGGTAGAAAGCAACTTCCTCATTCCCTCTTTAATCAGCTTTCTGCCAAAGCATTGCACAAAATGATGTGTGTCCGTACATGCATTTGCAAACACACACACAAACACACAAATGCAAATCCATTTAGCAGCGTCTTTGTTGGCGCAAACATCACTCCACAAGGACGGACAGGGTGATGCGAAGTTGCATAGTTTCCTTCTAAAGTTTAGTTATTTCAGTCACGCTGCATGCATGCATTTGGGAAAACAAAGTTCTTGTCCTTGGTTTCCTTGAAGAGAAAAACATATTTCGTTTGTTCTCAGTTTTTCAAATATGAGTTCCTTTGATATTATTTGAACATCCATGTTGTGCTATTGCTTTCCCAACATTTCCCGATTGAGTTTTATATTTCAATTTGATGCTTTCATGAGCTGGTGGTTTTATTTTGTAGTTTAAGGCACCAGTGCACCTCCCTTGTATTAGACTTTGCAGGATTGTTTTTGTATCAGTTTCTGGATGTAGAGTGATGGGTGTGTTGCATTGGCCTCTGGCTGAGGGGAGGAAAGGAAATAAACAATTCCAGAATTGGACCAACAACATAACTTCCTTACTGCTGTGCTCCTGGTAGATACAGAACTCCCTACAATCCCGCAGGAACGGTCCGAAATGAGTCACGAAATAATGAATAGTTACACGAACAAAGATCCAAAATTAAAATAGAAATACATCAGTGATGTTAGATTTTCTTGGAGAATTCTAAATAATAAATTGAAGGTTTCCCATGCTTAAGCAAAGCAGCATATGAATGCATGCTTGTGTGTTGATGTGTAGGTGAATTAAAGTTTAGTAAGACTGTGGATAAAATAAGAAGATTTAGCTTCCAACTATAAAACCTGGGTAAATGGGTAGTGATTAATGTTAATTAAAACTTGAGTATCATTATTTGAGTTATCGTGGTTGTAGTGATTACTTTTTTTTTATCATAATAGAACAAGAACAACAATATGGAAAACCTAAACACAGAGTATACAGTGCATATTGTGCCTAAAAAAAAATCACACAAACAGTTACAGTTGTATTATTTCTTTACCTTATACTGTTCGTCCACCTGAAATTGTGAAGATGTCATGTGGTAGATTCAATCCTTTTGTTGTATATATTTCTTGTCCTAAAAAACATGTTTGTGAAATGTTTTTTCGTTTTCCTTTCGAGTTAGATGAGTAGATTAATATCACTGTTGTGTCTGTACAGTAAATATGAATCTCAGCTGGTTAGCTTAGCTTAGCATAACAGCGGGAAATAGCAAGACTGGCTCAGTTAGAAAAATCTTACTACCAGCACCTCTAAATGTCACTAATGTTACAGTAAATTCCTACATACTGTGCCATTAAAAAAAACTGTTCCCTCTGTTTTAAGTCTGTTTGCTAAGCTAACCAGCTAACCAGCTACGGGTGATAGAACAGATGGAGTGGTGGCTATCTTCTCATATAACTCCCAAAATGTTGAACTGCTCCCTAAACGATTGGCAGGTTTAAACTTTCACTCAACTTTAGCATACTTTTTCCTGACTGGAACCTGATACAATATTCTCAACCTGTTAAAAAATACACTATTTTACTTTAATTTGCCTTAAGAAGAAGAACAGCAATCCCCCCCCACTGTTTTGAGGATAAACCCTTAACTGTATAACTGGACACAGAATTTGCATCACTGCAAAACCACATATTTGTCAGAAATATGTGACTTTTCCATTATTTCCATGGGAGAAAGTCTTCCCATGGACAGGTTATCTTATACAGAGAGGCACCATATGATATTCAGGAGAAAACTGAAATTCATTAGAAAGCAATTACTTTCCAATCACTGGCTGACATTATCAAGTCACTGTGGTCTGTACCTGTGAAAGCAATATTCCTACAATGACACTGTATCTTTTCCCGACTACCTTTCCTTTGCTTATCTGTCTACCATTTGTTCAACCATTTGTGCCTTGTATGCCCAAATGTGAAGGTAATAAGACACTGTGGTCCAATGCCTTGTGGCTGATAAGCTCACCCAGAAAGTTGGTTGACATTACTCATATTTTCCGTGTGTAACGGATATTCAATTTTTTCCTTCATTTTTCACTGCTTATCTGTGTCGTGGTGGCAGCAAGCTTAGCAGAGCAGCCCAGACGTCCTTCTCTCCAGCCCCGTCCTGCAGCACTTCCAAGGAGTGACCCTGAGGTGTTCCCAAGGCCAGATGGGATATGTATTCCCTCCAGTGTGTGTTGGGTCTGCCCCAGAATAACCTTTACTTCAATCACAAACTACTGCTGTAGTTCTACTCCAAGCACCCTATGAACTAGCCACTATGCAATGAGTCAGGCTCATCAAATCATTTGAGTTTAAATTTATTTTTAAAACATTCAAAAGTAAACTTTTTCTATTTTAAAGTATACGCCATGGTATGGGACGCACTTTGACTTGAAGAGCGGCAATTAGACGGGATTTTTATCATAGGATATAGCTAAATTCAAAATTCAGAGCATAACTATGATTGAAGGATATCCTTCTCACAGCTCTGAAAATGGGGACGGCTTAGCCAGCAGGTAGCAGCTAACGGTGCTAACAGCACAAACAGTGCTATGAACAGCAACAGTGCTGACAGAGCTAACAGTGTTAACCTGAGTGGGAACCGGAAAGCCTGCACTACAATTTAAGTGACAATGCCTTGAGCCGAGACGGCAGCCATTAGCTAACCAGTGGGGCACAACAGAGAGACTCACATGCACTAAAAAGGAACACAGGGAGGCCATGCTATGTCAGCAAAAAAGCATAAAGCAGCTCAGATCACAACAAACACATATACAGAAAGAGTGACCTCATTCTCTGCTCAGGGAGACATAACTCCACTATATATCGTTACATAGCAAATAGTTGTTTGCTGCTATATAAATGCTCAGAATTTTGGATTACTGCCTCTGCTGCTCCCTCCCCATCTCTTTCTCTCTGAATACAGTTTATACATTGTCACTGTGCTGTATGCACATCATAGACTGTTATATGAGAATGGACGATGTCGTAGAGACGTCACTGATTGGTATGAGGACTGCAGTTTTGAAGTGTCCAGATCAGCGTTTCGGCTGTCGCCTTCTTTGATTTTGGCCGAGGCCATCTTGGCTTTTTGCAACCAGTGAACGGAAGTGACCATATTTGGACTGTGGAGGAGTGATATAGAGACTCTGTATATAGATCTGGTAGCGGCAGTAACATGTCGATCACAAGGTAGCCGGACCCCTAAAGCAAATACTGCTTAATGGTCTATTTTACTCGAATTGGGACCATAATTTAATAAATGAACATCATGCTCTATTGAAGAAGACTTGAAATAAGAGATTGAGACCATAAACACAAATTTACAATGTTTACTGAGGGAATAAATCAAGTGAGAAGTTTTTTCAATAGACTTCCATACAATCTGAAACAGAGGTTGACGCCTTGTGCACACTAATATGAACGTAGTATTGTAATGTATTTCATCATCAACATTACTCTCCACCAGATAATAAGTCATTCGATTTTCCACAAGAACAAACAACATTTTAAATACAGGATCGTTTTTTCACGCTTACTTGTGGACAATTAAACGCAAACCATGCTGTTTTTATAGTTGGAGTGGATGCTGTGAACTCGCTTTATTAGACATCAAATTGAGACTTGACACAGCTGCGTCCAGAACACCCTGTGGAATGTTCTTAAAATATATTCAACCACTGGTCAGTAGAGTAGAAAAAGAGAAAAACTCTGGTGTATCTCAGCACAAGATGTTCCAGAAACTGGTACTGGAAAATATGCCAGATTTTATGAGTTCAATTTAGTTCTGAAAAGTAAGGTTTTTACTTCTCTTACCAAGATTAATACTTTTGTATGCTACCATTTTCCAGCAATTATATTCTCTACTGTGAATTCCTCCTCACTTAATTGTGAAATTGTAAGAATTGCCCTCTGTCCACCTCTCCCTGCAGAAGCAGAACACCTGGGGAAAGCAACTGTAAGTAGGTCAGTTTGAAAAGTAGAAATTGCTCTAACAGTAACATTTTTTTTTTGTATTCCCTGGCAATTAACTAGTGAGGGTCATTGAAGAGGAGTTTGACTGAATCACAGGACGGACAATTATAATCAAGCTGAAGGATTTCCACCCCTGAGCAAATCTACACCATTCAAATACTCATTTTTTGGTATTCTTAGCTGCATGTGGTACTCAGATTTCCTGTCCTCTTCTCCATCAGTCAATAATGGAAAATGTGTCAATAAGACAGCTTACATACCAATAATAGGAACCTTAACGTCAAAATATATTTTTTTCAATTTTAAAGCTGTATTTCACAAAACATTATACATCGTTTGTCTTATCACACTCATTTGAAAACAAATGCACAAAGCTCAGTCGTACTGCGATTACCAAAATCAATCTGTGGTTTTGTAATCAGAAAATCTGGATGTGAAGTGGTGAACTGAATCAAGCCAAAATTCATATTTAGGACTATTTCAAATCTCTTCCTGAATGCTTCCCTGATTAAATAAAGGACCCAAGTTATCCATCAGTGTGGAGCCATTATTGGGCCTGCGATACGTCCTTCTCCACCACCACTAACCTTTTGCTCGCCCTCTTCATTTTTCCTTCCCGTCCTTGCTTTTCATTCTTGCTACGTCTCCTCTGTCTCTCTCTACAGGCAATTTTCCCCATTCACTTTTTCTCTCCTCCTCATGACTCAAGTCACGAGTCATTAGAAAAGCCTGACCTTCTGGGAGAGGTCTTGGGTAAGCAGTGATAAAGTAGAGTTGGCCCATTGAAGAAAGCTACGCTGTAGCACTGTAATAGGTGCAGCTATAGTCCAGGGAGCAGACTAATGGTCCTTAACCTCCATGTGCCATTAGCCTGAAATAAAGACAGGAGGGAGGAATACAGACCAGAGGGAGGACGAAAAGTAGCCTTCCTCTCCTCTGACATGGAGACGTTGATGATGTGAACATTAAATGCACTTTATGTGATGCCTCTGTATTGATGTTTCTAGTTATAGTCACCCCTTAAACTGACAAAGTATTAGTCCTTGCTAGCTTAAATCACATGCAACACTTGAGTTACTATGTATTGAATGTTTGTCAGTGTTTCCAGTATTATATAAAATACTGCTTCGTCATAGATTTTGAAAGCAGTACTATAATCTCATTATGAATACGCAGTTAAAGCGTTAAAGTGGCTCTGAAACAGTCTAAATGTAATGCTATTGCCTCAATATGACCTACATAAGTAAAAAAAAAAGTCAATAAGAAACCTGCTTTTGCAACCAAAAGCAATATGCATTGAAAGTATACACCAAACCGGTCCATTTTGCAGCTTTTCTCTCTTACTTTCAGCTGCAAGAAAATATGCTGATTTAGTTTTTACAGTGAGTTTTTGTAAGTATTCTGAGGTTGAGACAAACACATGTATCCTAATTAAGGCCACCACGTGTGTGCTTATTTCAAGAGATTTGCTTTGTGGATGCCTACACTGAATTTAGTCAATTCTCCAAATGGTTCACACCCTTAAATCCCTTTCTAAACAACTGTCACAGAACAGGCAGTCTGTTTAGCATATCACGGCTAATCAATTAACTGCTGTGTTGATTAATTGGAGTCTAAGTTAAACCTAGCAGACCAGAAGTGGATGTTAGAGGCCTGCCTCTATGATACTATTGATTATTTGAGGGTCACCCAACAATCTTGCGGGAGCATAATGTGTCACTGTGCCGCTCGCAGCAGGAGAAAGCCCCTTCTGGTGCCGGCCTGTGAGCTCCTATTCTGAGGTGGATTATTGAATAGCTGTCCATCATAACAGCAGTGGAGTAGACGTATCCTGCACGGAGCACTGGCACAGGCAGGGAGCAGATGGTGCCATTTTTTATTAATGACTAACATCAACATTATGCTGTGTACACATCAAAACAAGATGCACATATCGGTGGATGGACACATGCAGCACGGCCCCCAAGCATTAACTATATATATGTGTGTGTGTGTGTGTGTGTGTGTGTGTGTGTGTGTGTGTGTGTGTGTGTGTGTGTGTGTGTGTGTGTGTGTGTGTGTGTGTAGCATGCATAAATAAAATGAGTGCAAAATAATATGCAGTCTGGTCAATCCTCATTCTCTTTCAGCCCAAACTTGGCAAATGCCATCACATATTGAGGGAATTGCAGTTCATTGGCTTGTAGTTGAGTCGACTGTCTATTAATAAACATGGTCACTGGGGCTTGGCTCTGCGAGGGCTTGTTACTGATAGGATCGGTAAATAGAAAAATCCCCAGGGACTCACTAAGCTTTGACTCTGAGGAGTAACGCACTGCTCTATGTGATAATAATAAGTCCAAGTCTGATCAGAACGGTCACAGATAATAGATTATGATGAATTGTGAGGGGAGAACCGGAATTACTTTGTTTGCTTCTTTCTTCCTTCTTGGCAGATTACTGTCTGTGTCTCTTTCTATTACTCATATGTTTTTAGGTATTGACTATATTTAATTGTTGTGGCAATAATATTTACTATTATTGTTAGTAATTTTAGTATGTCCCTATCACCTATCATCATAATTGCATCTTAAAATAATAATAAAAACAACAAAGTATGGTTTACATTCTGTACTACCTTGTCATTTGCAAGTTCCTTCTTCATTTCAAGTGTTCATTATAAAAAGAAATGTATGTGTATATATATATATATATATATATATATATATATATATATATATATATATATATATACACACACATCTATACACATCTATACACAAACATTTATATATATATATATATATATATATATATATATATATGTATATAAATAATTAAATAGTAAAAAATATAAAACATTCATGAAAATATACATTGTCAGTAATCTTCCCCTGATTTATGTGATGCCACGGAAACTCAGGCTCTTGTAACACAAACCAGTATGACACCATAAATTACTTTCAAGTGATTTCATGTGATGAACAGACAAATGTTGGCGTGTTTTATCTCTTCAAAATTGAGAGATTTGCAGTTCAAATGTATACAAATCCCAGCTGTCACAGCAGCTCTAGCAAAAGTTACTGTTCATCCACACACACAAAAATGCAAAAACTCGAGCCCCAATCCCACAGGTGTTGTGCAGCAATAGCATGCACCCACACATCTGTTTTAATAAAATGACAGAATATGTGCTAACATAATAAAATACTGCTTTTTTAGCCCCACAAAATAGCTACCATTCACATTTAGTGTTGACGTCTTGTAAAATGAAATGAAGTGCCTATGACAAAAAAGAAAACTATGCCTAACATCAAGGCAATCCAAAGATGTATCAGATGTCAGTAGTTGAATATTTCAACAGATGAATATCTACATGACTTAAGTTTACTAGAATACTACATATGCATCAGCTTATGAAAAATACAAGGGCTCGAGTCAAGGGGTTGTGGAAATGCGAGTATTCAGCTCAGCTCTGCCGACAAGGTCTTATTCTCACAATCCCAGCGGAACCGTAACCTTCATTAATGTATAACGTTGATGATTTCTCACCAACCAGGATGATGGGTAATGCAGAAAGACGAGTAAAAGAAGATTACACTTCTATCCATTATAGAAGGCATTAAACAAAGGTATGTGCAAACAGGAATAGAACTAGGACAAATCAAATTAATGACTTACTAATTTGTTAGGTTTAAACAACTCAACTACTTGGTTCAGTTCAATAAAAAACATAATGGGTTGGTTTAAAATGACTACAAAAATAAAGCAACACAAAATTGCAACAAAATTTCAAGGGAAGGTTTAAGAAACAAAACTTCTACTTGGTTATGTTGAGGCAACAAAGGTACTTCATTCACACAGGACATAAACAGAAATACTCTCCTGGATGAAAGCCCTGTTTTTTGACCCATTCACAAACCAGACCCCCTTCCTTCGTGGACTTCAGTGGACTCATTTGAAACGTCTTTGTGATACGTCAAAAGCGTGATACACAATGCAGTTTACTTGTATGGGAACGTAATGTTTTAGGAGGCAAGGCTAAACACACGACTATAACTTTAGCATATACAATGTTAACCACTTACACTGTCTCAGTTTAACATGTTAGCATGCTAACACTCTCAAAATCACTACACACTGCAGCTGAAGCTAATTGTAATTTTTGTTTTGTTTTGCAGGTATTTGATCATAAATCAAAGTATTGGACCAAGTCTGTTTTCTTTTACCTTATGATGGCACTGAATGGATACCAACTTTGGACCAAGTGCTTCAGTTTGGACCACTATGGTGAACCATCCTCTAATAGCAAAGGTCAGGGGATTGCCACAGTTGATTGGCTTCATCCTTTGGGGACCATGAATCTCTGTACAAAATTGCATTGCAATCCATTCAGTAGTTGTTGAGATGTGTGGACCAGAGTTGTGGTAAACTAATTGCCATTTACATCCAAATGTTGCTAGTCTGTAGTTAAAAGTGATGGACCAGGTAACCAGGTTGATATATCATTTGCTGATTTGACAGAAGTTGCATTGTCAACAAGACTGGTTTCCTTCAGCAATCACCCCCGATGACACATTTTTTTCACAAATACAAAGCATGAATTCTTCGATACATATACCGTATATATTGGATAACGGTTGTTAGCCTGTTGTCCTTGGAGCGGGATAATAAATGCATTACCTTATTTTACCTTAACTGATATGTGAAATATGCAATGGCAAAGAAAATCATTCATCATTACATGGAAAATGCTTCAACTAAAACAGGCTATTGACAGAGAGTGTGGGCTTGGCTTTTTTACAGCACAGGTTGTTAATAATTGTCGTATGCAAATTAAATTAATTAGAAAATATGATGAAAATTACTGATCAAAGACTGCAGCTAGGTTAATTAGAGTGCACATCAAAGACTCTGGAGTCTCAGGAGAGAAGCTTCACATTACCACGTGTTTGACACATGGTGGTCGTCCAAGTATATCACACACATCAGCCTTATCTCAGCTGCTTTTCACTTGACCCGCCCCACCCCCTAACACGCACTCCAGCATCCTGCAGAGCAAAAGGTCTTCATAAAAGTGTTAATGTTCATCGCAGTGGAAAAGCAATATATCATACTGCGCTCGTTCGTTCTCGCCCTGGTTTGATAGAATTCTAAGAATGTCACTGGCAGCTTTGCATTGACATTACAGGCCAACATAGTGAATGACTTTTGCCCACAAACAGCACAAAACACAGATTTTTCTAAACAAAAATACTGTAGGTGCTTTCTGCATCAGTGATCAATCTAATGAAAACAAGGTACCTCTCCCCACATGGTTGCCACAAGACTTTATGTAAACTCCATTAAAACAGCAGCAAAAATGTAATTAGTGTTAGGCATCACTAAGCATCAGCTCAGCAGTAATTCACTACTCTTCTCTTTCTTTTCCCTCCCCTTCTTCCCCTCCCAACAATTCAGAATAGGGAGGGATGCAATTTCCCAAGGATCCAGGAAATGCTTACAGTGGATTACACAGGAAACACACAGCTACTTGCACTCCAGCATTAAGGGAGGCTTAGGTTTCAATACAGTATGCATAAAGTATAAACTCCTCCCTGGTGTTTTGAAGACCAGCGTTATAGAAAATAAGAATGCGCTCTCATCCCTACTTGTCATATTTCGCTGCTCGGGCAGACGCAGTGCAGAAGTTGCTCGTATCTTTGAAAGTTAGTGAGTTGTTAGTGCTGTACCATGTAGGTGTGAATTGTCACGGTTAGGTTTAGGCAACAAAACTACCTGGTTAAGCTTGGAAATAAAGATCTAAATAAGTACTTCTGTTGACAGTATCAGAATCAGCTTGATTGGCCATGTATGTGTATGCATACAAGGAATTTGACTCCGGTTTCTTCAGCTCACTAACGAACAGAAACAGACAAATAAACAAAAAAATTGAGATCCAAAAAGAACAAAAAGGATAAACATTACATTTTTTGTTGTTTATAATGTTTTGTTATTATAAATCATATCTTGTAAAAATGGTTTTTCAACAATATTTCATACCATATGTATATTCTTTTTCTATTCGTTATAGTAATGTTATTTTCTTTTATATTTTTCAATAAAATAAAATAAAATAAAATAAACTATGCTAACATTGGTGCCCTGGGTGAAAGTCCTGTGTTTTTGTTTAAACCAACCACCACATAGGACATTTTTGCTGTTTATGCTACATCCGTTGCTCTGAGCGTGTAATAACAACATGGATGGGTTTACATTGGAGTTGGTTGAAAGCCAGGCGCGTCTCATAAATACTATAAAAAAGTTCCTTGTGCATTGCTTTCAAGACGCAGAGGACCAGTGCCTATGCGTCGGTGTTTCATGCCCTGGGTGGGCATTATGCAACGACCATTCATCATATTGTAGCTCTCTCAGTGCTTATGAACAATTTCATTAATGTACATAATATTCAGCCAGCAGTCATCAATATAAAAAGCCTGAATTAATCATGCCTTCTTTCACGTTGACTGATTGCCTTGTCTTCTATACACTGGGTGAATTAATTACGCAGTCTCATGTCAGCTTAAGCACCTGAGAGGAGAAAAGGAATTAAGAAAACTGATAAAGATGTGTTGTACAGTCCATTAGAGACGAATCAGTTCCCATGATTTAATATTATATGATTAATATGCATGCTTCTGAACATAGGAATATTAAAGAATATGAGATTCAATTTTAGGACCTGTGGTATGCACTGCATGAATATCATCTATTGAAGATCAAACGTTTCGTTGGCAGGACCAAGCTGCTGTAGGTTTTTTGGCTTATGTGTTCACGCATCAGTGCACTCTTTGAAATTCATGACTGTGTTAAGGCCCCTGGATTTAATTAAACCAATTCAGGCGCAGTGGCAAACTGGATTGGTTAATGCAGTGCTGTGGAACAAGGAAGCTAGGAGGTCATAGCAGCAGGAAACCTGTGCTGCTGGAGCACTGATAAAAGTGGAGTTGATGGAGTTACAGCATAATGAGAAGATGAGAGGAAGTGACACTGTTGCCATGGGAGGTAAATTGCTAAGGAACAATCTTTACATATGAAAGTAAGAAAAAAAAATAATATATATTATATATATTATATATATGAAATAATTCAATAAAAGATATGTCCTTATATCTGCACAGTATTTGCAGTTAATGAAGTGTCTGTAATAAAGCTTGAGTGATGCATTTCCAATAATTATATAAGTACCCATTAAGACTGCTAGTGTGATTTTCATAACACAAAAGGACTAACTTGGTTAATGAGGTAATTTTGTCACTTTTTTTGTCACAATTTCAATATGTGGTAATTCATAAGTAACATTGTATTTATAAATATACAAACTTCAACTTAACTGCCTCAGCCATGTCCCCTTATTTATTGCTATGCCTGTCAAGTTTTCCTTTGTTTTACATTGTTAATGTTGGCAGATTAACACTTGAAATCTTTGGTAATATACAATTCAGGACAAGAAAGACAAAAGCAGACTTCAATTATATGAAGTCATTTAGTGGATCTTTACATTATTTATAGCTACAGTTGAAGAAAAGGAGTAGGAGAAGACATTCAGTTGAATCAATTGTCCATGGAAATGTGATTTATTTGGAGATATTGCCTCTGAAATTTAGATTATATACCAGGCGAGGATACAAATCGTATTTTTTCCTTTATTGTTTCCAATTTGTTAAATGGTAATAGTGTTTGGTTAACTTACGATGGATTCTACCATTCAAAATGAGACCAGAAATATGCATAAAAGCCTCGTGGTTGAGAAGCTATTTTTGATTAATTTTGGTTTTCTGAGGGATAAAGCTCGGGCAGCTAATGCTTTAAGGTTAATGATGAAAACAGTTCTACTGCCTGAAATTCTGTGGCATCACCCATCAGCAGCCAATCATTTTACTGCCTTTACCTGTAACTATAGCCCTGAACTAGTTTATATCAGACGTTGCACAGAAGTACACTGATGCAATTTACAGTAATTGCCAGTGACATGATCTGACACAAAATATTGCTCCAAACCATCTCAACAGATGTTTCACTGGAGAACACTCCGGTCCTTTGAGCTCTGCATTCCTCAGCCCCCCCCCCCCAATGAAACCTGCCAAGTTTGTCTGATGACAAGAAGGTAGGCAGGGAGCACAGGGTGTGATTAGAGAAGGTACAGAGATGCACCAAGGACTGTTTTGGGGTAAGAATCAAAGTCTTTAAAACCTCTAACTGTCCCCATCGGCATTCAGCCGTACGTGCACTAACTGTTGCACGCATCTACATCTGTAACCTGGTGCAGTCAGTCTACAAAATACAAATCTCTTCCATGCCCAGGAAGTTGTAACTGATCCAAAGTCAGTAATTAAAGGACTGCAGGAGTAACTTTGTAAAGCAGTTCTGCTCCTTGTTCGGCAACACATCCTAAAGATGGTCCATGACTACTGAAACTCCAGCAGTTCTGGGCAGCCATAACAACAGGTGCTGCAGATTATTCACCTGAAGCTCCACTCTGCTGTCATGGATGACAAAATCAACTCATTATTCTATTCTGGAATTTAACTATCCAATTCTCTATGCTTTTAGAATTACCAACCACAGTTGGGATGTTGCTTTACGAGTGACCAAGAAGCCCAATATCTTTGAAACTTGTTTGGCAAGGGATCTTTGTTGTATCTCTCTCTCCCTTGTTTCAATACAATAAACAATATCCCCAAATATATTTTAAAGATATCAGCCATGGTATGGGAACCCACTATTTTTGTGGCCTGACGAGCTGCAGCAGAGGCAGTGGAGAAATTAAGCAGGATTATTATTATTATTGCAATGGAAAAGCCCTATTTTCAAAAATCTTGCACTCGGGCTCTCAACATGGTGAAAGCTGAGCCAGCAGCTAGCAGCTAACGGTGCTTACATCATCAACAGAACCAGAGGGTGGGCGATACACTTTCACGACGGAGGAGTGGATCAGGATAGTGTTATCACTGGGAACACTGGTATGAGCGCAGTGCAGAGCAGCCGTTAGCCAGTGGGGCACGGGGACTCACATGCACTATCCTGCACACGCGACCAGAGTTTCGCCCCTTTAAGGTGAACCCCATTGGTTAATTCCCTAGCTACTCCTGACAGCATGTCAAATATGGATGAAGAGTCTTGCTATCACAGGCCAGATTGTTTTTGGCAATTTAACCATGTTGCTGTAACCTGTTGTTGTGGTGATTCATGTGGTATAACAAGGCATATTGTCCATGTGTAATCAATTAAAAATGACTTCCATCAGAAATCTACCCACTGTGGGAGTAGAAACTTCAACTTGTCATTTTGCACAAACAAATGCTGTTGCCCGGTACATGTAAAGTTGCAAAGTGTAACTATGAATGGAATAATATACAAAAGCAAACAACATATCTTCTTTTTAATTTAATTTCTGGAGATATATAGAATTATTCTGCACTTTTCTGGTTAGATAATAAACTGTTTTTCATTGTCTAAGTATGTTTAGCTTTACTTAACTGTGCAATGACAATAAGATCTAATCTATTAATGCACAATTAAAGTATCATATTTAACCAAAGCCATCACGATCAAAACTCTGCTCTTCCACACAAGTTGTTCACCACAGCCAGGAAAGCTTAATGCACGGAGGAAATTAAGCACAAACTACACCTTCGGGCCTGCAGGGAAAAAATGGATTTTATGCGTAACTGTGAATATCATGTTTCCAAACACCTATATATCACTTACCCTGCATTCTGGTGTATCAATATTCATAGTCAATATGTCTCAGCTGTCAATGGATGTTACTGTTTTTACTGAAAAACACAGAGCTGCTAATTTAATTATTCTGCTGCAGATCTAGGCATGCTGTTATTATGACAGCTGTTGACATAGCTTTTATTAATAATTAACCTTATATCTTACATTAACATCTAGCAATAAGTTTCAGCCATTACTTTGCTATTGCTTGTTTGATGTGTATACACTCGACCACCTTTTTGATTAAGTCATTTATTTGAATTATACCTGCAGCATCAGCCATGTCTACAACATTATGAATATTGCTACTCGGCAACTGTGTTGTACATTACAATAATGGGGCTATAGTTTTATATACGTGCAAGATGTATTGATTTTTTTGTTATTGTAGTTTGTCTCAAAGGCAATGGAAAGTATCCTCTGCAACCTTGGCTTGTAATTTCATTAAACAACAATAACAACAACATCAGCCTTTCCCGTTACAGGTGAGAGGCGTATGATTTGGCAATCCTTAAAATCTAATTCTGTTTCCTCAATCACACAAAAGGGCTGGACTTTCTACAAAACCATCGAGGTGTGCAGCATTGTGGTGGAATGCTGCATTCTTCAAAACAACAACATTAGTCATGGCATGCCTGGATGACTAATGCTCTCCGGCCTGATCTGACTCAACCAGTTTGGCCGTCTGAAGTCAAATGACAGAAGGAAAATGTGACTGGATTTTTGTTTGAATAAACATGTTTTCTTTTTCAACTGTTGTAGCAGATTTGTCTTATTTTCTATTGGCTGCTATGCTTTTCTTTTAAAAATATATATTAAAGTCGCCCTATTATGCTTTTCCACTTTTTACCTCTTCTTTAGTGTGTTATATATATTTTTGTACATGTCAAAGGTCCGTAGAGTGTAACACCTGAAGTCCACGCTTAAAAGGAGTTACCCTCCCCCTCAGAAGCTCCTGAGCTCCTGAAACGGCTCCATTGAATTATCTCCTTCACTTCCGTAACGTTATGAGGTCACAATGTTACGGAAGTGACGTAAAACTCTCCGGCTAGTTCGGCCCTCAAACAACAAAAGAGAGAGACGGAGCTGAAGCTCTGGAGGAAGAGTTTTTTGAAATGGGAAACATTGACCATCACAACAGAGCGGGCTAGCTGACCAATCAGAGCAGACTTTGCTTTCTGGAGGGAGGAGCAAGCGCTACATTGGAGCATTTCAGAGAGAGGGTGAGAAGAGGGGCTGCAAGACAGCCAGGATGAGAAAAACAAGGAGGATTATGGGCATTAACGCATGTAAACATGTTGTAACTGTAACTAGAGATAAAAATATGCACCCGGAAAATAGCATAATAGGACCTGTTTAAATAAGTTGCACAATGTTTTTTGATATAATCATGTGTATAATTCTCATATTCGTTTGATTTTAAAATGAACTGAGAATCATGTTTCATGTAGTAAATGTGGTCCACGGCGTGCCTCATCTGGTAGCAGAATGGGTTTGCATTGTCACATGTCAGTTGAGAGTGAGCGCCCGGTCCATTTCTCCACTGCAGCTGCTGCCCAAGACAGACTGATGAGAGGTAGATATGCAGAGGCAATATGTGGTGGCCTCACTGCTGACTGATCCTTATCCTCCTCTGGCTCAGCTCACATCCACCACTGGTAACAGCTGTTCTATTGCTGGTCTGCAACTACTTTTCTCATGGCCACCCGCTCTGCATACTAGTGAGCAAAGGTCACATCCGTTATCTGCTGCTGGTGAACAAGTGAAACAAATCTATGTAAAGACGATTGGGGAACTAACCTGTATGGGATAGCAGCTAAAATAGTTCAAATCAGATTACATTATATTTCTTAGCCTATTCTTCTTGCACATACCGATAATTCTGAATATAAATAGTTTATGCTTACATTTGACCTTTTATATGAGAGAATGAAGCAGAGGTTTTAAAGGTTAGTTAGCAGTTATTATATCCAGATTAGCATCTGACCTGAGCGCTGACAGCATCTCTCATGGTAGACCAGGTGGTTCAGTATTCACAGGAGCATTGGTTCCTTTCTCGGCTCCTCCTTACAGCATGTCCAAATATCCTTGATTGGACGAGGTCATCTCTTTCAAGTACACTGTAGTATAAAATGTGAGGATGTTTTCAGTCTCGTCTACAGTGCCAGACTTGTGTGATTGATGTTGTACAGCACAACATGCCTAGTAGTAAAAATATCATATGGAATGACAGCCCTTTGAAGTCATTTCAAGGCAAATGGATCTCACTGATAATCTCACTGATTATCATTTTATAAATTCGTATTCAGATTTTCCTGGTTACATGACTTATTTTGTATCTTGAGACGTTCCAGTTGTAATGTTCATGCCATAATGAAATGTAACACCAAGATATTTAATAACAATGCAATGATAATGTATTTTTATTTCCTCTTATCATTAGTGACACATTCCAGACAACAGTTCCCGACAACCGTTCCAGACAACGCGGAAGTCGGAAATTCCCCAGCGTTCCAGGGGCACAACGCCAAACGTAAATGAAAAACCGTGACTGATGGTGATGGACTGATGTTTCTTTGGCAAGTGTTAACACGGTTGAGGCCTCCAGATTTTTGTTCCTCAACATTCAGAGATTGTTTATCATAACCTGTCACTTAAAAACGTTGCGACATATTTTGGCATCAGTTTAAATGTGATATGATATGATTTAATATGATAGTATGTTTTGTTTTAATTAAATACAGGCCAATATAAACTTTACGTTAGCTTTTATTTGATGGTTTTCTATTTGCTATGTGCACTTTCATTGCTGTGTGACGTCAGACAACTGCTTCTTTGTAAAGTCGAGGTAGATGAATTTTCCACGAGTTCTTTCTTGGAGTACACAAGTAGGAACTTGAGTGGCGTTCCATTGTATTTCTGGAAAAACAACATGAGATGCCAAGAAATTACAAAGAACAATACATTTCAAACTGACCTTTTGAGTTCCCACAATTGTTTAACATACTATTTGAGGTTATTTCAGTTAAGGATAACTTAACGACTGACACGAGCTAATTAAGCAACACCTTGACTCACGTTGTGTTGTGAATGATGAGTCTGTTTCCGAGCTGAAATAGTCTTCTAGCAGGTGTGACTTACAGCTCTGAAACAAACATCTTTATTTCCCACTACAGCTGACTGTAACTGAGATTGGCACACTTATATTTTCATACATTGTTTTTACAGTCTTGATTGGCTGCTCAGAATATCACAGACTCACATTTTCATCCCATTGTTCCTCGTTTTCAGAGTGTGCATACCTGTCATCGCCTGCTTTTATCTCTCCATCTCTGTGTCAAACACACTTTTTAATCATTTCAACAGTTTTATTTGTTAAAATAAAATGCTAATGAGGAGTGATTTGGTTCGTTCTTTTAAGGATTGTCTCACCTTTCTTTCAACTTATCATTATAAAATGCAGAATGCTTTCTAACTTTCTCTACTGCAAATTAAAACATGGAAAGTTTTCTATCATATCAAGGTTTTACCATCATTTGAATTTCCCATTAAATACCGTCAACACATGGTACACCAAATGATTATTTTCATGTCATAGATATTAAATACATTCAGCAATTCAATGAGCATTCATGTATTCAAATACATGAATTCGACTTGGAAAAAGAATGGGTTTTTCCACATAATTCATAAATCATACTATCTTTTTGATGCAACCTGGCTGAAGGTTCTCACTAAAAGGAAAAACTAGAACAGGATCTGTTAGTGGTCACATGGTTGCCGTCAACCAGTCAACAAAACGTGATGACTGATTCAGGCTCTGCTTTCACTGCCTTTAGTGCCAATCCTTTTTTCAAATACTTTCTTTAACATTTATGACCACGCCTTTTCATGTCAGGAGGACTAAACAGTTAAACCCAAACACACTCTCTTTTTTTCCCCCTCCCTTACTGTACAACGTGCACTTTGAAGAAATGCTGAAGACACAGGAGGAAGCCCCATTTTTAAGGTGGAATGCCAGTGGATGTGAGCAGATCCATCAGTGTTTGTCTCCCACTGAGATACTGAGATGATGGATGGATCTAATGGATTGATTTAAGCCTCGGCTCCCCTACTGACTGACTGAATAACCGAGTGAATGCTAGAGTAAATAACTTTAGCCGGTGGGGGATGCATTTATACTGTGCACTTCCTCCGCAGTCAAGTTCATCCATCACTCCACCCGAGTGTTTTTGTTAGGGCTTTCTCAAGGTTATTGTGTATGCTGTATTCTTTCTTAATAAGGAGGGGACTTGACACCAATATTACCAGATTGTTTTGTTCATGTTTACTTAAACGTTAAAAGGAACTGTCCTCTGAGCTCTTGTTGCAGTGACTGATTACCAAGCGGTAGATGGCGAACGTGTTGTTTTATCGAGGGAGATAACCTGTATTTTAAGTTATGATGGCGTCTTAAAGGGATGATCACATAATAGCACAGCAGGCGATTTGAGCAGGGATGTCATCGCCCTTGTTAGCAAAATGACCAAAATGCATCCCCCTTGTTAACCTGACCCCCCTCTTAGCAGTGAGAGTTTGGGGCCAGCCGGGTTGTATAGTTGAATATGTGAGTCTGGTCTGATCTGACATATTGATCCTTTATCTGACTGAGGTTTGTGCACATGCACCGGCGACATGGCTTCGGAGCTGATCAGGGTCGCTGTGGTCAAGGGGCTCTCTCAACCTTTTGTATCAACACTTATGAATGTTTTAAATTTCTATGGACCACCCTTCCAGAGAAATTAGAAGAAAAAAAACATGAAAAAAAAGGAGAAAAATTGATCCAGCTGTTAATTTGTTATGCGTCCGTCAGCTGTAATGACCAAAATAAATATTCGAGCTTTTACTAACGCAGGGTTGTGTCCCACATCATTTAATTTTGCAAATTTCCCCGCTGCGGGACTAATAAAGGATTATCTTATCTTATCTTATCTTAATCCTTTTTAAAGCGACCTGTTTTGTGTCAATGCATTCGAAGAAAAACTTAGCTATAGCTACTAGTGGTAAAACACGTTTGTTACATTTCATGATTTGTTTTGAGATTGGCGTGATGATATTCAAACATTTTTTCATTAATATGATAATTTTTTTACACGCACATTTAGAAATATAACTAGCTTGTAAATTCTTTGGGAACAACAGGTAATACTGGGGGTATTTCCATAATAATTAAACAGGTAATAACCTTGTAAGACCTTGGTAATAACAGTCGGCATATGCTGGTAATATTAGGGTTTATTTTCTTTGATAGGTGATAGATGAGTATCAACATGGGAGTATTACTTGGAAAGAACATCTCAATAGGACTGAAAATCTAAGCAACAACATGCTAACAATATGGGCAACAATGGTTAAAAATGATCAGGTTAAACTTTTATTATATATTTAACATGAACCCTTTATTACCATGCCATTATCACACTGTAATTAAATGTACCTGATTTTTGCAAATATTTAGATTTCTTATAGGAAAGACAGCCATTTGCAAAGAGTTACATAAATATAACAGAATTATATCTTATCTAATCTTATGATAGATTTTTTTTTTGCTATAAATATAACACTCCTCTGACAAAGAGCAGGGAGGGAGGCTTTATAAATATTATTTATGTGTAATTCTATTCAACTGTGTTTCTGTTCAAGGACTCAAGCTGTGGAATTTTCCATTAAAAATTTGCTTTGAATCTCTGCCGTCAGCTCGTCTACTTCTTATTTCTTTTCATTAAAGGCGAAACGGCCCGGTGGAATCAGAAACAATGTGTCACCTGCATCATTCAGCTGCTAATTGGGTCTGACGCTTTAGACTTTGATGAAGCTTTCATACGTGGAGCCTTTTGTTTTGCATGTTTCCAGTCTACTGAGAAAATTGTGGCGTCGTTGTCTTTGTATAACCAGCTGTAGTCAAAAAAAAAAAGCTTTTGAGTGATCCACAAGCCTCCATGAATTAAACATACTGCTCAGCTGGAAGCATGTGGATCAAAAATGTGCAGAATTTGATGTTGATTAATATAAATTAGAAAAAAGTCTCAGTATAACAGGAGCTTATGTCAGACGTTTTAATATCATTCATTTTACGTCTTAATTCCTCTTTTTCCGTTTTTTTTTGTTGTTTGTTTTTCAACAAGGACACACAGAAGACCCCTGAGCAGCTCATTATCATGGCAGTGGAGTCATGTGAATAATTAGATTTGGTGTCATCCGTACAATGAACCATGCCTCCTCATGGCCACTGGGGGTCAGGTGGGCTAACTGTCAGCAACAGATGAGCGAACAAACAAACAAGCCAGTGAGCCTGTGGATCCATGAGGTGTGTTGCTTATAAAACCCTGCAGCTATTTTTTCCTCAAAATATAGGCCCATTAGCACTGAACCAGAATTACCAGGACCTCGGGGGGATTCAACCCCACATCTGTTCTATGTGGTGCATTTTGTTCTGTCGAATAGATAAATGAGCATTTTGAATTTGGGCTCAAAATGCCATTAAGTATTTCTCGTTAGCAGCCTTAATCTGTTTTATTAAATACTTCTTACTCTCACAGTCACTGATGGCAAAACCTTTACTTCATTTCTCAACATGTGTTCAGGCCTTAACATTCACCTCTCCGTGGATGTTGCATCCAACAAACGGGGGGGGAGCTTCCTGTTACCGCCCAGAGTTTTTTTGGCTCGATCGGCTCCTCTTTTGTTTTTCTCCGACACCTGTGTTTCACCGCTGTGTTTTTTCACCCGGTGCTTTGCCCTCTGTTTTAATGGAGAAAGGCTTACTGATTGGGGAGGACAGGTGACTATTCAAGTTTGGGCTTGAGCCAATCCCAATCCCTTCTCTTGTTTTTTTCCCAGCTCAAGGTCGACGGTGGATGGAAGGTAAAGGGTGTCATTCCGTCTCCCAGAGGTAAAAATCAAAGTGGCAGACAAGCAAAACTCCTGAGCTGTCGAAGCATTGATTTAAGACCTTGCATTGTACCTGCCTTACTTTTTTCACAACTTTGATTCAGGAGTATCTTTTAAATACTGTTCATGTGTAAGCCTTTTTTGTACCTTCAATATCTTAACATCCAAGATGCTTGAAAAACTCAAGTTAAATTAACATTAGTGAGAAAATGTCTGGTGGAGTCACAAGAGGAGCAGCAGCTTGATTCTCCTGCTGTGAGAAGAAAGTCTTAAAGAAAACGGCCAAATCAATGATTTTATTCTAAATAACTGATCGAAAGTGCAGAAATGAAAAGGCAGAATGGGGAGATTACAGAGAAGAAGATGGGTGACATCAAGATTAGTCTTCATTCAGTGTTGAAACATTGAAGAAAACCGGGTGAAAGTGTTAACAGAATCTAAGAACAGAAGGTATTTTTTACCAGAACTAAACATTGTGTGTGTGCTTCATAACTGGTAACCAGTGAGTACTAAGGCCCGTCATAAGAAGCTGTACTGGTGCCCATCATAACTACCTTATGCCACTGGATAGGTCTCTTTTGTTTGGCTTCAAAAGCAAATATAACGCAACTGAGAGCCTCCATTACTGAATTGACAATTTACTTGTTTTTTTTGACATAGCTATTGATGGCAGAACACAAAACATGGTAATACATAATCCAGCTTCAAGATGTGGAAGTTATTTCTTTGATCATATAGAAATAAAAGGTATAAAGCAAAAATGTTTTAACACAAAGGCTGTGCTCTTCTTTGTAAAATTACTGTCAAGATTTCTTAAATATTCCATTTCAAAACACCAAAAGTTCGCCTCACTTAATAATCTACTCATCTCCTGACACAATTTACTGTGTTTAGTTTTGAAACGAGGGGGAAATTGAGAGTTGTGTGGGTAAGAAGGCAAAAAAAACCCAGATAATTAGTCTCAGAGGATGTGATGCATCATCTGAACTTTGTTCGGAGATATCTTTATGCTGTTTTCAGATGTACACTGCCGGTGGCGCTGTTGGCAGTGAGCCCAGTTTGATGTTTCTTTGTATTTCTACACACTGTTTACTTTTAAGACGCTTCGACTAACTCACAACTACCCAAATATGTCAAGACTGAAGTCCATTATGAAAAGTATATTATTCAGTAAATTGATAGTCCTTAATTCTAAAAAATTGGAAAACAAATAAGCTGTCCTCTTATGACTCTCTTTGCTCAATTCCCGTGCCATATATACGTGTTTAAGAGCTCAATTCTTTATATCATTAACATAAAAATAATTTGAAACTTAATTTAATTAGAATGGTTTATGAGTACAAGGAGTTCGGGAATACAGAATATTTTAATCCATACTTGTTTGATTTGCCAGAAGCAAGAAAACACAAGTGAAGTGCAAGAATTTCTACCCATATTATTATATATATTTCAGTTATTGCATTTTATTATTGACCTGCATTTTTAACCACAGTTCTTTGGGCATTTTCTGCAGCATCTTGAACTTCAATTTATGTATAATGAATTTCACTTTAATAGTGAAGACAATGAAACATGTTAAAAATATGCTGTTCATTCTAATTCTGGATTCAGCCATATTTGTCTTCTTGTGGTTCCTGAGAATTATAGCGAAAGAAAGAAGAATTCTGGATCAGAATCCTAGCTATATTGCAAGACCACTGATTGGCAGTTGCTCTAACCTCTGGGGCGATATTGCACCAATCACCAAAGACGGTTTGTCTTCACCTTTTGCATGAATGTCAGAAGCTTCAGGGCAAGATTACTGGAGAGGCTTTGGGGGGAGCCCTGTTAGTCAATTCTGACATTTGATTTCCATAAAACACAAGGAGTGGAATATCTCTGCAGACTGACTCCAGTGGAAATGTTTCTGATCAGATTGAAGTGTAGTAACATTATCGCTCAGACAGTTTGTTTTTCTCTGGTCTTTGGAGTGTGATCTCTCAGCTGGTTTAAAAAGGTTGTGATCATAACATATGTGCACTTTTTGTGTTTTGCTCTTTTGTCTTTTGTAAGTGGAACAGGAACACACAATTAAAGGGAGGCTTTGCAGATTTTCAGCTGGCTTTGTATCATTTCAATGTGGGTGGTTTTTGTGCAAATGAACGATGTTTCGGCTTTCCTCCATGGTACCGGCGCCCGGAGCTCCACGCTCACCCTTACACATGCCGCCCACATTTCAACGATACAAAGCCAGTTGAAAATTGATGAAAAGTTTCCCTTTTAAGGTGGATGTTGGGTAAAAAAAATTGGAATGCTGGTTCAATGCTCTCATACCATAACCTGAGATTTTTCAAGAGTGTATTTCATCGAGGAAGATATCCCTTTAATGTGTCTTTATGAGACCTTTTTAGGCAATAATAAAAAATGAATAAGTAGGACTGCTGTATGGTATTTGGGGATTTTAAAATGAAAATTATAAATTTTCATTAAAGTAGTAAGGAACCTTCATTATTTCAGGTATCTAATTCACTTGGTTAACCAAAAATAGACCTTACCTTTATGACTTCTTCAACAAAAGATACTGTTTCATGATAAAGCCTATATAAATATCAAAATATAAGATAACATATAACACGACAGAGAATTTATTCATGTTAGAAGTGGAATAAATTATTGAATATGTCTGGGGATTACCACGTGGATCTATGAGGAGCTTAACGTCTTAAACCAAGTGCAATATTTCATGTTGCTCTAATATTAATTCTCCTCACGTTAATATTAATTTAATAAAGCATCCCACGTAAAACATGTCTAAAAATGCTGTCATTAATAACAAAGCGCTCTGACAATAAAGATTACAGGGGTTGATGCATGATGATACATTCAGTATCTGTGGTTAAAATGAGCTTTTAGTTCACATTTAGACCTTTAGTCTGTTTCAGTACTTCCATAACTTCAAAATAACAATATATATCTTTTTCAGATAATGATATATGTATGCATTTAAAGCAGACATCAAATTAAATGCAAAGCCACATTCTGCTAGCCGTGCTCTGCCAAAAGTGCTGTATATTAGCATATATGTTCTGCTTCACACAGCGTTCAAAAATAGTCGATGAGCAGGGAAGACAACGACCTTCAGACCGACTGCATCGCTCTGTGTCTCCGAGCATCAACAACAGAAAACTGTTGCCTGAGAGCACGTCCCCGGGGGCTGCTTCTTTGGTTTTGAATAGTGATGAAGTTGTTATATGAAACAGCACAAACGCTGCATTCAAAAAACCTTCTGAAAGCTTTTATGTCTGATTCAAAGTATTATTTCCTTTAATTACAAATACAGCTATGGATTTTTAAGCGATGCATTCAATAATTGATGAGTTAAAATATTGCTTCCATGGGCACTTTTTTTTCCAGAATTTTTTTAGTCAATCAGTTCAGAGATGTGAGACAATTTGCAAATAAGAGCTGTTAACTTAATTTACTCACACATGCCAGCACACGGATTTCTGCAGTCAACACCCAGCCAAAGGTGGATGATGAGCAGGGGTAGAGAAAGACCTTCAGACTGACTTTATCCCCCTTTGTCCTTATGTGTAGAGAATCCCCAAGTATCAACAACAAAAACTGTTGCCTGAGAACATGTCCCAGGGGTGTGATTAGCTCCATGGACCCCAAGTCCTGTCACAGGGATGGCTCTCTGAGGCTGGAGCCCATTGCTCGAGGGCAACGGGCTCTTTGTGTTTTTACAAAGTGTGTGTTATGGTTCCAATACCACACACAGCCACACACACAAAGAGACTCATGGACGTATAATAAATGGCTCTGCTTCTGTTGCACATGTCTCTCAGACATTAAAAAAGGCATGTTATTCTAGATAGTCGTTTGTACATAAGGCATAAGGCATGCTGTGCAAGAATGCATTTTTGGTTTGATTGATTTTCTTCACAGGGGTGTGGACAAAAAAGAAAGCTGCTTCGTGCTTTTTCTTCAGATTTCAGCAGACAGATGTACGAAAAACACAACACAGGATGCTAGCTGTGTTTCCATGTTATTTCAAGTATGTTTAACAATGGACAACATATGACGTTTTTGGACCGGAGGAACTTTTTTATACTTCCCTATCAGCATTGTGTTAGCACCACGAGAACTAGGAACGATCGTAATTCCTAGAACACCGTTTTGAGGGACTTTTGTTTGCTCCTATTT
Organism: Anoplopoma fimbria; assembly: GCF_027596085.1. Lineage (NCBI taxonomy): Eukaryota > Metazoa > Chordata > Actinopteri > Perciformes > Anoplopomatidae > Anoplopoma > Anoplopoma fimbria. The sequence continues at coordinate 4,345,995 of NC_072462.1, read as the reverse complement.
CAGGTACTCTCCCAACAAGATAGGAAACATGAGTTCTTACAAATGAGCCAATGCAGAACGAGTGTGTAAGCAGCTGCTCAGTAAGCTAACCCAGTAGCACGAAGCACACCCATTTTGCTGAAGAAGTTGACTGCAACCTAAATCGATACAGGTACTTTCCTGGCAAATATTTTGCTTTTGTTAATATATATATATTTATATAAAGTCTATATTACTTTAAAAAAAGCTAAGAGAGCTCGTAGCGAACATAGCAAACAGCATTGGTCGGCTTACATCATAAGGCCTTGAAGATATGTAGTTCTCTGGGAGCTCCCCACTGGGCAGTTCTGAGAGGAATGAACAGTTTGATATGTAAAAATATAAAAGACAAAGGGAGATGTTGACGTGCAGGCCTAGAATAAATACAATTTATTAATATCCTTTGAATAGGGAACAAAAAACAGACAATTAGAGTTGCAAAATGGGCGGAGCATTATCGGGTTGATGAAATACACAAAAAAAAAGTGATTTAAAAAAGTAAAATGCCTTTTCAGGGTGGAAGTTAACTACAACTCCCAAAGAGAAACATCTGATTACTGAGCTAAACTTTCTGTTAAGCACATAGCTAACTGTAATTGGAAAGGTTACAATGTTGGGAGAGTTAACAACACAATCATTAGCTTTATCATTATCTGCCAGGCCTAACTGATTAATGAAACATCCACTTTGCAACTTGATAAAAAAAATATACATCACCAGAACATAGAGCGAAGTAAAGATAATGATTGGTGTTGAATTGTAGTGTTTTGCTGGTGGTTTCTTCTGTCTTTCTTTCTATCTGTCTGGACACGTCTCGGCCTTTGTTTTCACCTTTAGTTCCGAGAAACAGCAAATAAGTGGATCTTTTGTTCAGTCATGGAGGTTGTATAATCCCCATTAGTGTTACAAGACCGAGCCAGTTTGCACTCAGAGCTTATTTGGCACACAAGAAAAAGAAAAGCCTCCCACACAATGCCTCGGTGTAATTTTCTATCTATTATTTTGTTCAACTGCTTTCGCCCGGAGGCCAGCGAACACCGCAGGGAAAAGCAAGGACATGTTGGTTAAATGTTTCTATCACGTCTTCAGCATAATCGCCTCGTGTTTATAAGGACACAGCGGTCACGGATAACCTGCTGGGCTCCAAGTGTGTTTGCTGCCTCATCAAAATAGGACCGGTCTCTCTCCCTACTGTTCTCATCCTTTAGCATAAATAGAAATGTCAGAGCTGTTTTGTCGGTACATAATTTATACACTAGCTGTTGCAATACCTTGTTTTAGAGAAAGAGTTTCAGTCATCTTTTCTTCTCTAAGTTAAAGTGGAGTTTCATTTAAGGATGTCACATTTAATAGCTATAGTGCTTCTACCTTTTGCAGTTTTGTACCCAAAAGGATTGCAAATATTTATAGATATTTTATGGTCCTTGTCATTGTTTTTGCTCGATTTGATTGCTAACAGAGAGAAGTACACCTCAGTGCAACTTATCCTCTAACAGCAGTGCCCAACAGCATTTGGCAAACATGCCTGCTTGACCATGATCTAATAGAAACTCTTCAATACCTGCTGCCACCTTCACTCTAGTCTAGGCTGTGTGGCAAGCCCAAACAGAGCCCAGCCATTGTGTTCTCAGGAGGCAGTAAGGAGTTCTTATACAGCGAAAGTAATATAACATGACGGCTACGCACTGTGTAGGATGCAGTGTTGTGGGGATGGATGAGCACACAATGTATCCCACTCACGTTTTGCACATGTAAATGTCATGAGATTGGAGGCATCCACAATGGATATCTGAAAAGGTTATTGTGGCATCCTCTGGCTAACACCACAGCCTTGGAATTACAAGGAAAATAAACAAAAGCAAGAAGATCATCCTTGACAAGAAAACCTTGAAGAGCAACCATGACCTGGCACTGAACTACGACTGACGAGCTAGCCAAGACTAACCTAGCATTGGGTGAGTGGTGGAGGTGAACATGTTGACAAGGATAGCCATCAATGGAGGAACCTCGTTGTGACCTTGTTGTCCGGCAAGGGACAAAGAGTATTTCACGTAAGTAAAGATAGATACATCATGCTCTCAGGAAGCTCAACAAGTCTTTATCCAGGTTTGGAGGAAACTGAAAATACTAGCTGCAGGAGGCATGTAAACACCTCTGCCATGTGTGTGTGGGTGTCATCAAATTAAATCATGGTGTAGTCAGTAAAATAAAATCATATGATGCTTTGAGATGCAAAGGAGATCAACACAGCGGAATAAGGACTCCTTGGGGATGCAGAGGATAACATTTGAAATTCAGAAATTGTCTAGTCAATCGGAATCCCAATTTAACATGTTTGCTAATTCAAGCAGACAAAAGAAACCACACACAGACATTCATCACAAATGCATTCCTGTGTGGCGTACCTCAGGGGTTTTGAACCTGTGTCCTAATGATGGTGGTCATCATTGGAGCATCTTTGGCACCAACCATCACAAAAAAACCTGAGAAAGAAAGACTAGCTCAGCTCGTTGAGAAAACACACATAAAAGTGGAGGTTTAGGTTCATTAACCATGTGACATTTTAGGATTTTCTTTCAGTTGGTCATCTAAGGACTGTTTCATAAAGGTGTCTCTTAATCTGAAAAGCCCATCTTCTATGAGCCTGAAAAACTAAACTTGGATCAGTCAGGTTTCATAAAAAATACTGTTTAGTGCCTGAATTTAAGAAAATAACTTAAGAGGAGGTAATCGGTTCAAACTGGACAAAGCTCCTAGACTGACACATAGTTTCCTTTTGTTTTAAGACAAAGGAAAGAAAGCATTTTAGGGTGGAGATAACCAACACATCACAAGGACATCAGTGAAGTATTTCTTTCTTTCTTTCTTTCTTTCTTTCGTTAAGAATTTTAAAAGGATTAAACAAAGCTGTCAGTGTGTTTGTCAGCGTGTTAATAGATTTACAAAATCATGACTTTATATTGCCAACAGAGAAATTCTGTATGACTGTGCTGTAAATGAAACCACATGAATACTTGAATGCAGGTGTATTCAGTAAGTACACTAAACAAAGTATATGCAACAGATGAAACAGTTGAATTTTTCCATGTGGGGATCAGTTTTTTCAGTCAGCATTTCAGTGTGAACGCAGCCTCAACAGGAACAGGAACCTGCAACCTGGAAACATATTTGGGTTGTTGTATAACCATAGTTGGGCCATATATCTACATTTATGGTTTCACATATTTATATATGGGGTTGCTCTGCACCTCCTACACAACAACATGATTTAACTCTCAGGGGGAAGCTGGTGCAGACTCTCCTTTCCATTACATGACTGTCATTACGCCCTGGTGGGAGGTACACTGCTTTTATAAAAGATGAAAATAATTTATTGGACCAGCTCCCTACCACATCCACTGCTAATGCAAACCTCCTGATGCAGCTCCCTTTCACAGCGACACTGGAGGTGGTCAGCCACATGCCTCGGATCACGAAATTATTATTATTATAGATTGTTCACGCGCAAACAAGCTTGTGCTGTGATCATGCGCTACTGCCTGTGTGTATGTTACTTTACACAAGCGTGATCTGAAGCTGAATTGTTTATTGCACGTTTGCAACTGCATTTGAGTCAGATTACCCACAGCAAAACTTATTTACAAGAACCTTTAAAAATGAATAATATACCTTACTTTTAGGCTTGATGTCTCGATTTGATTTGATTTGATTTCCAAAATTAAAATATTTTCTAACCTCTTTTATTTGTTACCTAGAGTTTTTTCATAGGAATTGTGCAGTGTTTGTTGTCTTCGACAGGAGGAACATGCAAACGGTTGCGTGCGTGCCTGCTTGTGTGCGCCAGTGAGTGAGTGATTGTGCACATCTGTGTCAGTCCATGGCTGTTCTAGCCTTCTGCTGCAGCAAAATGCATAATATTTTGGGTGCCCATTTATGGGTGCATGCTGAAGGACCATAGTATGTGGCTCATATTTTTAAAACAACTTTCATTGCCTGTTTTTTTATTAGCATTGGCTGCTTTCTTTCCTCACACTCACTAGTCTTAATCGGCCCCGGCCAGTAGGGGCTATTGGTGATATCACAGCTGAGTGCATTGCTGCTTCTCAGCCGCTACTCTGCGCTCAGAGACAAAGTGGGGGAAATTAGTTTGCACACTCTTATTTTTGGGACGTTGTGTTTGGCTAACAGCTAACAGCTAACGGGACCACCAGTACACTCTCTGTTGAGTACATCGCTGCCACTCAGCCGAGGCTACGCATGCAGACAGCACGGTGTGTTTAATTTTGTTTTGGCAAGATTGTACGAAATGTGTCTTATATGACGGCTTTGAGACGAGTGCCTGCATACATCTTGGCTTGTTTTTGAGTTTGAATGTGATGTGTTTTTCAATGCATTACAGCCCATATTGGTCTAGACGGGTGGGTTGTATTCATTCAATCACACAATAGAGCAGTGGTCATTACAAATACACCTGGCTGAGATCTGTAATCTGCTGAGTGCACCTTTCTATGTCATTAGCAATTAAGATGCAACTGTTTCCTCTGGCTTGTATTATATGAATTACCTAACAATCTTGTCTTGTATTCACAGACACAAAGAATGACGTAAACATTCTACCTAAAGGGGATATAGCACTATGGGAGGGATTTGTTCAATGAACAATGCTATGCTTTTGTCTAAGCTGTTCCATTATTGATTGCGGGACTGATATATGAATCGTGAGCACTATACTATTGAATTAAATAGAAAAATACACCCAATACAATGGTTTTCTTCCTTGTTTTTTGTACCATAATTGCACCTTTTGGCTATTCACATCCTCATCACCCTTTTAAAAAAAAAAAAAAAAAAAAAAGAACAATGGTGAATTGAAAAGTGAGGCCAGTTGATTTAGTATCAGCACACCCATGTGGTATAATGAATAGGCATTGCAAGATTGCTGAGCCCGGAGTATGTTGGACTGGGGGGGTTCGCTGGATTAAACCTCCAGGTTAGCTGTAAGGGAGGGTGGATGAGTTACTGTCTATCATCTCTGAACTATATCTCAAGTGATGCACTTAAAGGTACCTTAAGGAGTTTTTATTATAATTTGTATTCCACATTACTCGCCAACACAGTATGTACGTATCCTTAAGCCCGAAAGACACATGTGAAATGCATTTCCTATCTCACAAAACCTTTACAAAGCGGCTTTCTTTTCCTCTTCTCTTGTCGGTTTTCACGACACGTAACAAACAACAGCTACCACTCTATTTAGTCTGCAAAAGAAATGACATAACAATCTTGTTCATACACATGTAGCTGTACAGGATGTGCCCCTGCTAGTTCCATTGCCAAACAAGAATATATATGTTGCACAAGTTAGCGAAAACGTTTTTTAATCATGTTTTTTATTCTCACTCTCTGCAATATCTGCACATGGCAAATAAACTATTGTTGTGTAAAATGTTTTGGAAATTACACTTGTTAATTTTCTTGAATAAAAGTGTGAATGTAGATCAAATATCTATGACAGTTGTGTGACCAAAGTACTTTAAAGAGAAACTGAAAATACAGTGAGGAAATAAGATAAAAATACAATGAAATAATCCAATTTTTAAAATTGAATCGGTGCTGCTAGTGGCAAAACACAAAGACTTAATATCTGTAAGCTTCACTTGCTACATACACTTTGTGTACAACTATGAATGTGAGGCATGAGAGTGATCATCATGCAAACTCAACAAAGCACTCCATGGATTACAAAACAATATCATTTTCATAGGTAGAGCTTTCTGGATTCAGCTGACTGAGAAATGAGTGACTGTCACTGTTCTTCAGTGGAGGCTCTGCAAAGCTTTGCTCTGACAAACATACACACACCAGCAATACACACTGAGGAAAAATAAAAGGTGTTCCACCATTCACACCACATTCAATACACCAAAAACAATAAAGTGGATTATTTGTGTTTGTGTCACTCATTGCTGTTGTGAGCCGATGTTTCTGCAGCTCGGTGGCGATGAAGTTTTTTGCCTCGTTTTTTTTAAATAATTGATGTGGTAAAAGCAAGAAACTGTTTGTTCTTTGAACATTGCCATCGAAGAATGCTTGCAACACCTTCCATCAGATAGATGAAGCAAGGCAGCAACAAATACTACGATTTCTCTTGCTTTATAGAATCGTATCTGTAATAAACATGTCTGTTTATTTAAATTAACATGTATTTGCAGGATATTTCCCTGCATTGTATTTATTTATGAGAAGTTGGAAGCCATGCGTACTTTCTTGTTATTGTCAAATAAGCCCATGGAAGTGTTTAAATGAGGGTTTTTTTTTTGTGCACATACAATTTGAAGAACTGTACAATGTTTGAATTTGTAACACATTTCCATAAGGAGTGTTCAATATACCATCAACTCATTAATTTAATTGTGACTAGATAAACCAAAGATATGACTTGAGAAATTAAGAAGTCTGGGTTTAAAAATAACAACAGCTAAAAAATAAAAACTCTAAAGTAAAGTATGACTGTTTGGCCCTGTCTGCTTTGTATTCTGGATGGAGCAAATAAATCTTTAAAAGCTGAAAGCATGCTTTTATCTCATCCCCATGGAACAGGGGGATTTATTTGTTTATTTATTTATTTTGTGATGAGCTTTTTATTGTTTTGGGCTGCAGTGAAGCTCTTCTGAATCTGCCCTGGCTATTCCATAGACAATGCTTTTGGTCCTGTCAGAAAGAACTGCTGTTTTAGTTGGTCCTACACTAATATGTACCTCAACATTATTTCCCACAATGGAGCAATTGAACACATCCCTGAGTATTTCAGGGACAATATAACACAATGTGAGACAAACCAGGGGCATCTAGTTGGTTTTATTTCACTGTCAATCATCAGCTCAGGCTTATCATCACATACATACACATTAGTGAGTGTTTTTCTGCTGTATGGCTATACTTATATGCATACATGAAATTTAACTCAAGGACACTTCAACATGCAGACAGTAGGAGCGGGGGATCGAACTGCCACCATTGTGTTTCAAGGACAACCCGCTTTTACCACTGAGCCACAGTCCCCCAGGTAGTAATCCATCACTCCAAGATATGGAAGGGTTAGATTCAGTGTACTGGCAAGTGAAATGGAATTTGATTCTGACGCTCTTGATGGTTCCAAAATAATAAAACAGACGTACGATAAAGAAGAGCATTTGCAGCGTCTTGCTATTGTTCACGCTCTATAAGGTAACTCAATAGCCTTAAGGCCCTCCACAATAGTTAATGTACAGTATATGGCTCCCTTTAGAAATATTATCAAGTAGTTAACCTTGCCTGAAAGGATGACCCCTGGCAACAACTGTGGTAAATGAGCCACTGAATGTCTGGTCAATAGGGTAATTATGTCAGAGAAGGTCAAACTGCGGTGATTTACATAGAAAACGAATAGACACACATTGTGTACGGCACAGTGCATCTTTACATGTGATAAATGATTCAGGGGAAGTAGATACTTTTTTTATTGTATTATTTGAAGGCTATGTTATCTCAATACATTGCAAAGGCAGTTGATAAAAGAGAGACTTATCACCATATTCTCAGGAGAACAGCAGCTCAAATACA